>NC_080725.1:18622500-18922500 GCF_019097595.1 Hemibagrus wyckioides
CGGTTTTGACTCCATCTTGACTAATCCTGCCTTGGACTTGACAACCCTAGGTATACTACTACTACTTCTTCTACTAGTACTAGGAAAGTCTGGTGTTGTCTTACCTACTAAAAACATTCCAGTAGCTGGACTGACGTCTATAAATTGTCGCTAAGTTCTGATGTCACCTGTCTGGATAATTTCTGTAACCAGACAGATTCATATTTCATTTCATTCATTGTCTTTAGAAATGTATCAGTCTAAAAGATCTCAGACAATAAGTATTCTGCATATCAGTTGCAAACCAGAAAAAAAAAAATCTGGCAAAGAGGTGAAAATATAGTAAATTCATCATAAAATTGTTTTGTTTTTCAAAACAAAAATGTGCTAACTGAATAAAAATAAATAAAACTGCCTCATATTGGAGGGATTTTCAACAAGTTACTGAAGCTGTAGAAAACTGACCAACAGACTTATGTAGTAATTAGAAGAGTCAGAAGAGTGTAGGGACAAAACTTGTTCGTGGCAATAACCTAGGCCAAATGGAAACATTTGAAGCAATTTCTTTCCTCTGTGAAACAAAGATTCATTCATTCATTCATCATTGTCTCCCGCTTATCCGTAGCCAGGTTTTGGGGGCAGCAGTCTAAGCAGGGATGCCCAGACTTCCCTCTCCCTAGCCACTTCCTCCAGCTCTTCCGGGGGAATTCCAAGGCATTCGCAAGTCAGCCGAGAGACATAGTCCCTCCAGCGTGTCCTGGGTCTTCCCCGGGGTCTCTTCCCATTGGGGCATGCCCGAAACACCTCCCCTGGGAGACGTCCAGGAGGCATCCAAAACAGATTCCCAAGCCACTTCAACTGGCCCCTTTCGATGTGGAGGAGCAGCGGCTCTTCTCCAAGCTCCTCCCGGTGACAGAGCTCCTTACCCTATCTCTAAGGGAACGCCCCGCCACCTTACGAAAGAAACTCATTTCAGCCGCTTGTATCCGGGATCTTGTCCTTTCGGTCATGACCCAAAGCTCATGACCATAAGTAAGAGTAGGAACGTAGATTGACTGGTAAATCGAGAGCTTCGCCTTTCGGCTCAGCTCCTTCTTCACCACAACAGACCAGTACATAGACCGCATTGCTGCTGCCGCTGCACCAATCCCTCTGTCAATCTCACGCTCCATCCGTCCCTCACTTGTAAACAAAACCCTGAGATACTTAAACTCCTCCACTTGAGGGAGGAAAACCCCTCCAACCTGGAGGTGACAAACCACCTTTTTCCGGTCGAGAACCATGGCCATGGATTTGGAGGTGCTGATCCTCATCCCAGCTGCTTCGCACTTGGCTGCGAACTGCCCCAGGGCATGCTGTCAGTCCTGGCTCGAAGGAGCCAACAGGACAACATCACCTGCCAAAAGCGGAGATGAAATCCTATGGTCCCTAAACCGGACTCCCTTCACCACCTGGCTGTGCCTAGAAATTCTGTCCATAAAAATAATGAACAGAACCGGTGACAAAGGACAGCCCTGCCGGAGTCCAACGTGCACTGGGAACAGATCTGAATTACAGCCGGCAATGCGAACCAAGCTCCTGCTCCAGTCATACAGAGACCGAACAGCCCTTAACAGAGGGCCACGGACCCCATACTCCCAGAGCACCTCCCACAGAATGCCATGAGGGACACGGTCGAATGCCTTCTCCAAGTCCACAAAACAAATGTGGACTGGTTGGGCAAACTCCCATGAACCCTCAAGCACCCTGTGAAGGGTATAGAGCTGGTCCAGTGTCCCACGACTAGGAGGAAAACCGCATTGTTCCTCCTGAATCCGAGGTTCGACTAAAGGTCCTGGGAGGCTGAAGAGTGTGATACCCCTGTAGCTGGAACACACCCTTCGATCCCCCTTCTTAAAAAGAGGGAACAATCAAAAATGCACATCGCATTTCTCACAGAGGATGGTTGCATTGATTTTGCAGAATTTGCATCAACCACACTTGTCACATTTCACAGGCCAGTGTGCAACCTGGTCCACACAAACATCATCTGGATCTCCAACACGAACTCTCTTGGGAGGTGGTGGTGGAGTTGTGGTGTTGAGTGATGGGTGGCCTGTTTGTGAATGCAGAAGAATAAGACTAGTTGCAACCTCGGCCTGGAAGCTCTTTGTTTCCGTGACTTGTGGACACCAAGTAGTTTACAGTCACGGTGGTAGATCAGCCTTGCATTGACAAGGCTGAGCACTATGGTTTGCCAGAACAAGTAAAGGTACCACCTCCGTGACCTCATGTGGTACTTGTACCTTGCAATGCATGCATCTTGGCGGTCAACCCCCCCATGAATGTGTTGTACTCCTTCACAGTGTGTGGCCTGTTAACTTCACTACTTTACATTGTAGCAGAGTGTCATTTCTTCAGTGTTGTCACATGAAAAGTTTTAATAAAATATTTACAGTATAGATCATCAGTGTTGGGTCCTTTGCTGGAATCTGGTTGTACTTGCTGGCTGGAAGAAGATGACTGAATATTTGTGAATCGTGTCATTAGTGTGTACTGCTCTGATGAAGCCTGTGATCGCAGTGGTGATGTACAGGCATTTTGGTGCTTTGCCAACACATGCTATTCCTTGTCATGAAATCTACTGAGACAAAATCAAAGCTGATTCATTTTTTACTGGAAATATAGTTCAAGACATACACATAGCCCCTGCGATATAAACCAGTCAGCACTTAGTCATCACAGGGAGTGGTGACCCAAAAAAAACCAGTTCCTTTATGATACTGTTCCAGCATGATGTATAGAAAAGGTATAATGGTGATAACTCTTCAAAGAAATGTACTCAGTGCTTTGTTTCACTTTTACTTCATGCTGGCTGGTTTGCATTTCTGAAGGTCTTTACTTCAAATTGACGGCACTGTCTGAGGGAGGTGCAGAGTTTTTGTAATAATAATAGCACATAATGGCAATCTAAATGCCAGCAAAGCCAAACAGGCAACTATTCTGCAATACAAAACAATGTGGACTGTATAGATGGTAAACAGTCCACAAGAATCTAAAACCAGAAAACAAGCATAAGGTATAAAAGTGCAATCGGAAAAAAAAACAATACTTCACAATGAGCTGATGATGTAATGAAAATCAGGAGAAAGTTCTAAAGACTGCTTCTTGTAGTAATAGGGACCTCTATTCCAGGACAAGACCAAGAAAGACCATGAAAGAAGGACTGAGATTGAGACCAAAACTATTTTGACACATTTAATCAGACCAATACCTAAGACTGAGACAAATCCAAGTACAAATCCCACACCAGTCCTATAGTATAATAAAATTAAGGTGTTTTTTAGCACCTTAATTTTACTTTCAAATCTCCGAACACTGTGAACACAGTGTGTTCAAGTTAAGCTCTTTATTGAAATGAATGAAGCCTGATGTATGCACATGGTTTCAGTATTTCTCTCGCCCATTAACTGTTTCATTACAATAAACCCTAGGGCAGAAGGTTATTTTTATTGAAAAGCCAAATCCTTGTAAAGTCCCTTCTGGGCTTGATTCAAGGATTTAGTAGATGAGCACCAACAACATTAGGCTCTTGTTTACCTAATTATACTAATTGTCAGATACAGTTAAGTTTAATCTGCTGCAGAGTTATGTGTTTGATAAATTTATGTGAACTTAAACCTGCAAGGAAAAATCTGTCAATTCTTACGTATATTTTACAGGGAAAAGGTCAGAATGCTTCCTGGGATTTGTTGCCATTCTGCTCATTTATATGCAGATGGTGAACTCACAAGGACCTCTTGAATTTTCTGACATGCTATTGGAGGTAAATTCAAAAAACAACAATAACAACAACAACAAAAAACTTCTGAAATATGAGTTAAGAAGAAATCCAGGCACTATCAATTTGCAAAATTTCTAAATGGAATGTACTTTGATAATAATGTGTTGTTTCTTTTTTACCAGAAGATGACGATTATATATATATATATATTCACAGTTGTGCTCAAAAGTTTGCAGAAAAGACCCTGAAATTGTTAAACATTGTTTAAGGACAGTGGTCACGTGAAATCATTAATTATCACATAGTTGTTTGACTCCTTTTTAAAACCTAATGATAACTAAAACATACATATCCTTGAATGTTTGGCCACATTATACACACATGTTGACACACAGAGGTTTCAATGGTTATTAAAGGGACGTTTCCATACCTGTGACTCAGCTCAAGTGGGTTTCTCAGCTCATGAGGGGATGCACTGACTTGGCTGGATAATGCACCATGGGGAAGACAAAAGAACTGCCAATGGACCTGTGTAATAAGGTAGTTAAACTTTAAAGAGTAGGAAAGGATATAAAAAGATACCTCAACATTCGAAAATGCCAGTCAGTAGTGTTCAAAAGAGGTGTGAAATAAGAGGTTCTGTTGATACTAAGCCACGGTCAGGTAGATCAAGAAAGATTAAGACACTACTGCCAGAAGAATTGTTTGGGACGCAAAGAAAAACGCACAAACAACTTTGAGAGAAATACAGGCCGCTCTGGAAAAAAAGTGATGTTTCACTTTTGTGATGTTGTTGTTTCAAGGAGCACAATAAAGAAGTACTTGAACACAAATGACCTGCATGGTCAAGTTGCCAGGAGAAAGTAACATGGTACTGCACCCATGCCACAAAAAGGCCCGCGTTTAATACACCAGACAGCACCTAGACAAGCCTCACTGCTTCTGGAGCCATTTGGAGTGATTGGAGACCAAAACTGAACTTTATAGTTACAACCATAAACATTATGTTTGGAGAGGAATCAACAAGGCCTACTGTGAAAAGTATGTTCCAAAGCACTAGGTCAACTTGACTCTTCAATGGCTACAGCAAAAAAGGTAAAGGTTCTGGAGTGTCCATCACAGTCTCCTGACCTCAATATCATTGAGCCACTTTGGGGAGATCTCAAACGTGCAGTTTGTGCAAGACAACAAAAAATTTTACAGGAACTGGAGGCCAAGAAGAATGGGCAGCTATACCACCTGAGAGAATTAAGGACCTCATGCACAATTACTTTTGAACAATTTCCTAATTTTCTTTATTGTCATGTTTTTTTTATGAATCTCTTATCCCTTACATATAAACTTGAGTCCTATAAGAATTTAAATACATTTATTTTGCCTTCTCACTCATGTTTTCTTTAAAAAATGGTAAACATCTTGCAAATTCTCCCAAGGTATGAGAAACTTTTAAGCACAACTGTATAAATGCATATGTATGTATGTATGTGTGTGTATATACATCTGGGTAAATACATATTTACACTCTGGAAGCACTACTGAGTCCATGTACAACATGATATTTTGAGGATAAAGTATGAACTCAGAGATTTACAAGTACTAAAAGTTATTTTATATATGCTAATATATAATTGGGATAAATCCAAATACTACACATAATACTAAAGTAACAATTATTAAGCAGCTTTGCCTAATTAATGACTTTTCTCTCTCAAACAATTCAGTTTAGCGACACAGATGGCTACAAAAGGGAAAAACGAGATGGTAAATAAAAATTCATTAGAGTTACAGTATGTTTAAATTCTGATATATGATTTTAAATCAAATCTATATATTGCACTTATATCTCTATTTTATTTCTCTATCTGTCACTTAAGTAACCAAAATCACATTTTTATTTCCAGTGAGCACGGATATACTAGAATACATTATAATCATAGAGGTGAATGTGTCACAAGCCATTTATTTGGAACAAATCAGATCGTTTCTGGAGTCCACCAGCGCTATTCAAATAGACAATACCACAGAAATTGATAGCATGAACATTACAACAGGTAAGCTCTGTTCGAAAATAACAAAACTTTTACATTTAAGTTCTTAATTATAAAGGTATCTTAATCTAAGCTATTTGTCTGACACAGTGAGAACTGGCTTAGATGTGATTAGAGACTAGACTAGAGAAAGATCACTAACCTCAGCTAGGTTTATATTCTGTGATGTTTTGCTGATTGTGCTGTCAGAGACAGCAAAAAGAACAACAACCCAACAACAGAACAAACCTAAACAAGCAACCAACCAAATAAAAACGCATATAGTACAAAAATTCTTTAATTGTTATCATAATGTGATGTATATGTTATTTTAGTGTCACTGAGACCAAGGACAGCCAAAGACTGTCAGGAATTGTTGATTAAATCTCGTTGTCTTCACTTTCTGTACTATCCTGAGAAGCATTATATATTTTGACATTGTGGAGAACTTTATTTTGAGATATGTGTTTTGTTAGTACAGAAATACAGAAAATAGTGATCTGCTGATATTTCATGTTTTCAGCAACAGGCTGGAAGAGTGTGAAACTGTGAAACATTTAATGACACAATGTAAAGTCTTTATAGATAATTAATGGTGAGATCTTTCTAACAATGAAACAAGCTGTCAGACCATAAATGGTGTAATACTTGGGGAACGTGTAGCTTGTGTATAAGCATCAACTATCCCAAAATATACCATGATAGGAAGTATTCAAACCATATTATATTATTATATTATGGTGTGAAGAGGGAATTTTTGTGCATTACACCATGTGAAATGGCTATGAGGTTATTACTTTTAAAGTCTGTGTTGCTGACATATTCATAACAATTCATCAATATTTTCTAATGGAAATGGTTCGAAAAATATTTTGGTTAAAAACACCAATCTGCTTTCATTCCACAGTGTGCGGTTTGAATGGTACTGAATATCAGTGCAGGTGTGAGGATCAGTATTTCTGGCCGTGTGAAAAGTGCACACTGTATGGATCTTGTAATAACGTCACCAATTCCTCATGTGACTGCATCAGTGCTCTTCCAAATGATGGAAACTTCTGCCAACCAATCAGTGAGCTGAGTATGTATGACATGTAACATGGAATTTAACATGGAATTTTATTCATTTTTAGTATAGAGGTTTTATTGGATAGAACTAGAAATGTTGATGCTCTAGATATTTAACTTTATACAGATCTCAACTAACAACACATTTGAATCTAAAGTTCTCATGAAAAAGTTTTCTAAGAAAAGAGTTTGTGAAACTATTTATTGGTACTTAATTATGGTAATGTTTGACTTCATAGATAACTCTACATGTCCAGACACCTTTCCAGGTAAAACTACCCCAATAACTGCTATAAAATATGCATCTAATATAAGTCTAACCAGTGGTACTTGATGATGATGATGATGATGATGATGATTATTATTATTATTCCTTCTTAATTTAATGTATTAAGATTGTTAATCTTTTTTTCACCTTTCCCTCAGCTGATTATCTGATTGAGTTTGAGATGGATTTACCTTTCCTGCATGATTTGTGGAACAATTTGGGGACAATCAATTTTACCTCAATAGAAACTGACTTCAGTATCACTGACATTAACCTCACTACAGGTAACTAGTCTTTCATTTCTACTAAATCTCATTCTCTGCTAAATCTGAGAAAGAGATTGTTATAGACTCATGTTATTATATGAGTCATCATTACGTGAGTCACTGTGCCATTGTCCTAAAATATTCACTTAAAAAGAATTTCAGAGATTGTTTCTGTGCAAAATGTAATGATGATAGGCAACAATAGTTATTTGAACTTTTAACGCAATGAGTGTAGGAGCCATTTACGGCTTTCTTTACCCGTGTGAGTTATTTTTTTTTCTTAGATTCCTGATAACTGTTACAGTGATGTGGGAACAAGAGTGTAGGAATCTGTATGTGAGGTTTATTTACAATCCAGCAATAAATCCAAAATGACAGGCAAGGAATAAACAGGAGTCAGGCAGAGGTTAAAACCAGAATAGCAAACCGCCAAAAAAAACACAATCCACAAGAGAAAAACTGATAAACAAAGCAGTAGGTCAAAAACAAAGGAAAACAAATGAGAGCAACAGAACAAGATGCTTGGTAAAGCAGACAAACTGACAATACTTTACAATATGGCTTAATGTGAGAATGGCTTATACTGTATATAGTAAAACAGAAAGCAAACTATGACATAGAAAGTCAACTAGAATTTGGAAGTGAACTAGAAACCCTCCCTCTGGTGGTGATGGGGTGTAGGTGCAACCGATGATGTTACAGAATCCCTCCCCTCTATGAACACCTCTCAGTGTTCTACGTGGCTGGCCTCTAGGTCTGCGAGTGGGTCAATCTGGGTGGTTACTGTGGAAATCCTGAGATAGGGAAGGGTTGAGGATATTCCAGGAGTTTACCGATAACTGATCTTTTGGCCTGTACCCCTCCCAGTCAACCAGGTATTGGAGTTGGCCCCTCTGCTGAGAGTCAAGGAGAGCCTTCGATGTCCAGGAGAGGAGGAGGTGCAGCGTTGGGGTTATTTCCATCGGTAGTTCCATGGGCAGGCTTCACGAGCAATACATGAAATGAAAGGGATATACTATATGTGGGTGGAAGTTCTAGGTGATATACAACTGGATTAACTGGTGATTTTAAGGGGCCCAATACGGTGAGGACTGAGTTTTCGACAGGGGAGTTGGAGGTGGAGGTTCTTTGTTTATAACTACACCAGTTGGCCAGGCTAGTAGTCCAGATGGGGATGGCTTTATTGGTTGGTCTGTATCCGCTGGTGACACACAGCTCTTTGTAGTCGTACATGGGGGCCCTTCCACACAGTCTTTCTGTGGTGGAACCACTCATCCACTGTTGGCACATTAGACTGTTCTCCAGACCATGGGAACAATGGAAGCTGAAAACCTAACATGCACTGAAAGGGAGTCAGGCCTGTGGATGATTGGATCAAAAAGTTTTGGGCATACTCTGCCCATGGGAGGAACTCGCTCCATCATTGTTGCTCAGGGGTAGCTTAAATTCACAGGATTCAAAGGGGAGGAAATGGCAAACAACGTGATGGTTACGGTATGACACAACACCATTGAGAGTTCAAAGTAAAAAGTTTGGTGGGTTACATAGCCTTCCCCAATGGGTTGATTATTTATGGCGGTGATACTTAGAGCTGAGGTACATGGAATAGTCTGGATATTGAGTTCTTGAACCAGCTGGTGATGAATAAGATTGATGGCTGTGCCAGAGTCCACAAGGGCAGATACTTCGCGATTCCGGCTGGTGTGGGCCAGGGTGGCAGGCAAACAGATACAATGTGGGCTGTAGGAGGTTGTAACCTGAGCGGTTTTATTATGGCAGATTGCACAATGGTGTCCAGGTAGGCCACAATACAAGCATAGTTGTAGGACCATGTGATGCTGATGCTCCTGGATGGTGATCCATGTTTTCCTCAGCTGGACGGGCCCCACAGTAGCCTGGGTGGTGGTTTGGGGACTTTTTGAATGAGCAAGGAATGCTTGTAGTTTGGATGTGCAAGGGTGAGAGCATAACAAATTATCCAAGCAAATTGCCAAACTGATGAATTGTGAGAGGAAAAGTGATGCTCCCTTACCTGCTATCTCTCTTTGTAGCCATGGGTGTAGTTCTTCCCTGAACACAGCATGTAGTGTCATGCTACACAGTATCATTCAAACCACTTTGGGCAGCCAGTGTCTGGAACTGAACAGCATATTCCGCAAAGGTTTTAATCCCCTGCCATAGCTGTGTAACTGCAGTGAGATCGCCTTGCTGGATATTTCGAAAACCTCTCTGATTTGCTGAATGAAGTATTTCAAGATTCAAGAGATTCAAGATTCAAGAAGCTTTATTGTCATTTCAACCACATATAGCTGACGCACTACATAGTGAAATGAAACAACGTTTCTCCAGGACCTGGTGCTACATAAACATACAACAACAAGTTCAACACAAAAACAACACCACAGAGCTAGGACAGAAGATTGTCTTAGCCACGTAAAGTGCACAGTGTGCAGCTAGGTGCAAACAGAGCATAGACAAGACAGTGCAAAAGACAATAAATACAAGAAAGACAACACAAAAGAACACAGGACACTTAGCGCCGAAAAGAAAGAAAAGAACATGGGTAATGGAATGTAAATGAAATAAAATAAGATAAAGTGAAATGATGTACAAAAAGTATTGTGCAACAATATTGTGCAAAAATACACAGCAGCGCCTGAGGTAGTGCAAATAGAAATAAACATAAATATGACTATAGCAGCGGATGACAGGTTGAGGTAGTGCAATAAATAATGAACAATATAAAATTATGTGTGTATGCGTCCACACAGTCAAGAGAGAGTGTGTGTGTGTATCTGTGTGTGAGAGAGACAGAGAGTAGATATACAGTTCAGTCCTGAGTGAGAGTGTGTGTGTGTGTGTGTGTGTGTGTGTGTGTGTGAGAGTGTAGAACAGTTCAGTCCCGGGTGTTGAGGAGTCTGATGGCTTGAGGAAAGAAACTGTTACACAGTCTGGTTGTGAGGGCCCGAATGCTCCGGTACCTCTTTCCAGATGGCAGGAGGGTGAAGAGTGTGTGTGAGGGGTGTGTGGGGTGTGTAAGAGTGTGTGTGAGGGGTGTGTGGGGTCAGCCACAATGCTGTTAGCTTTGCGGATGCAGCGTGCGGTGTAAATGTCCATGATAGAGGGGAGAGAGACTCCAATGATCTTTTCAGCTGTCCTCACTATCCGCTGAAGGGTCTTGCGATCCGAGACGGTGCAGTTCCCAAACCAGGCAGTGATGCAGCTGCTCAGGATGCTCTCGATGGTCCCTCTGTAGAACACAGTCAGGATGGGGGAAGGGAGATGGGCTTTCCCATCTGAAGGAGGAACTGCCAAAGCCCACTCCAGTGCTCTCCCTGTGAGCAGGGACATTATGGAAGCACAGCAGGTAGCCTCGTCTGTGAAAGCTTCAGGTTGCTGAGTGAAATAAATTGTTGTAGAAACCCCCTGCATGTCACAGAAGCGTCATCATACTTATCAGGGCCTCCTCCCATGTCCGTGGCGGGAGTCCTCACACAGCGTTCAGTAATTTCTCACTCGTGTCTTGTAATGAGTTAGTGTGCAGGGAGTAGGCCTCTAGCATTTCTCCTTGGTGGGCCACAATGGACTGCAGCTGTAGAGTTCAAAACCAGAATAGCAAACTGCAGGGCAGATAAGTAAAAAAAACACAATCCACCCATAAACAAAGCCCCAGGTCAAAAAACAGGAAAACAAACCAGAGCAATAGAACAAGGGGCTTGGTAAAGCAGACAAACTGACAGAACTTTGCAATATGGCTTAATGTGAGTATAGATTGTATATAGAGTAAAAGAGGAAGTGAACTATGACATGGAAAGTGAACTACAATTCAGGTGAGGCCTCCCTCTGGTGGCGATGGGGCAAAGGTGCAGCCGATGATGTTACAATAACCTGCAGTATGCTGCTTAAACAATATCTTTAAACAATCAAATACACTGTGTTTTATTATTGTTTAGATTATCTAAAAGATATGTTCAAATCACAAAACTGTTTTAACAAAACCTTTTCACATCATATTTTCGTATTTCACAGCGTGCTCATGGGATCGTACTGAATATCAGTGCAGTTGTGTGGAAGAGTATTTTTGGCCATGTGAAAAGTGCACACTAAATGGATCTTGTAATGTCACCAATTCCTCATGTGGTTGCATGGATTTACTTCCATATGATGGAAACCTCTGCCAACCAATCAACGAGCTGATAAGTATGTATGACACATAACATGAATGATGATTTTTAACTGATGATCCTTTAAACTAAAAAAAAACTTGTAATGGTGTCTATATATTTTATTTTAAGACAAAATGCACAGTAGGTACGAATGTAAGAAATAACACATAAGCTCTAGACATTTAACTCTATAAGCATTCAACATGTTCGGCTCTAAAGGCTCTTATGACAAAGTTCTCTAGGTTAGAGAGGTTTAAATAAATTGTATTTTTTAGTAGGAGTTTTTTTATTTTAATTCTGACATTTTTTTTTCTTTATAGATAACGCTGTATGCCCAGCTGAACCACTCTCAGGTAAAACTACTACAACACGACAAGATGTGCAGAGTCTCACCAATGGTCGTGTATTTTTTACTAACATATTGTATTTAAATGCAATTTCCCTCGCTTTTCCCCAGCTGATTTTCTGATTGAGTTTGAGATTAGCGCTGTAGATGCAACAGTCCTGAGTCAAGTGAGGAACATTTTGGAGAATACTAGTTTACCCTTAATAAACAGAAACGTCAATATCACTGACATTAACATCACTACAGGTAAATGGTTTTATAGTTTCTGTTAAATTTGTCAGAGATCATTATAGACTTGTGGTATTATATGAGTCATCATTATGTGTGTCACTGTGCCATTGTCCTAAAATGTTCACTTAAAATGTTAATGTAACGAGGTAAACTAATTTCATATGGTTAGTTAAGTATTTTTAAGCATTAAAATAACACCACTTATAATGTTTTATTCTGGTCCACAGTGTGCAGTTTGAATGGTACTGAATATCAGTGCAGGTGTGAGGATCAGTATTTCTGGCCGTGTGAAAAGTGTACACTATATGGATCTTGTAATAACGTCACCAATTCCTCATGTGGCTGCATCAACTCTCTTCCAAATGATGGACACTTCTGCCAACCAATCAGTGAGCTGAGTATGTATGACATGTACCATGAAATTTAACATGCTCTTTTATTACTGTATTAATAAATAGGTTTTGTTCCATAGAACTATAAACTTTGTCCTAGTTATTTAACTCTACAATATCTCAAATAACAACATATTTAAAACTAAACTCCTCTTAGCAAAGCCTCTTATGACAGAGTTCTCTAGGTTAGAGGAGGTAAAATAAACTGTATTTCTTAGCAGTTTTCTTTTAAATTCTGCCATTTGTTTCTTTATAGATAACTCTACATGCCCAGCTGAACCACTCTCAGGTAAATCTACTCCAATAACTACCACAAGATGTGCAGAATCTCATCAGTGTTCCTGTACTTTTTACGAACATGTTATACTTAAATGCAATTTCTCTCACTTTTCCCCAGCTGATTATCTGATTGAGTTTGAGATTAGCGCTGTTGATGAAACAGTCCTGAGTCAAGTGAGGAACATTCTGGAGACAACCAGTTTACCATTAATATATAGAAACATCAATATCACTGACATTAACATCACTACAGGTAACTGTTTATATAGATTCTGTTAAATCTTATAGACAAAGTCTGTCTGAAATCATGATACACTCTTGGTATCTCTGAGTTATTATGTATCACTGTGCCATTATTCTAAAACTATTCACTTAAAATGTTAATGCAATGAGGTAAACTCATTTTATATAGTAAGTTAAACAATTTTTAAGCATTAGAAAACATATTAAAAAAAACTTAAAAATAACACCGGTCATAATGATTTATTCTGTTCCACAGTGTGCAGTTTGAATGGTACTGAATATCAGTGCAGGTGTGAGGATCAGTATTTCTGGCCGTGTGAAAAGTGTACACAATATGGATCTTGTAATAACGTCACCAATTCCTCATGTGGCTGCATCAACGCTCTTCCAAATGATGGACACTTCTGCCAACCAATCAGTGAGCTGAGTATGTATGATATGAACCATGAAATTTAATATGCTCCTTTATTAATGTTTTAAAAATTGGTTTTGTTCTAGAAATGTTGATGTTCTAGATATTTAACTCTACAATATCTCAACTAACAACATGTTCAAAACTAAAGTTCTCATGATAAAGTTTTCTAAGAAAAGCTTGGTTTTTTTTTTATTTTCCATGATAATCATTTCTAACTGATGATCTTTCAATTATTTTATTAACATGTAATGGTAACTATTAAATGATAAATGTGTTGTAACCCTCCACCACAACCACACTGATATGTGACATGTCCGAAACAAAAAGGAAAATGATTTTTATATTAAAATAAAATGACAAGTAATGAGGAATGAACGAAACAGCCCATGAATATTTAACTCTATAAGCATTCAACATGTTTGCTACCAAAGACTCTTATGACAAAGTTCTCTAGGTTAGAGGGAGTAAAATTAATTGTATTTATTAGCAGTTTCTTTTTTAATTCTGCAAGTTTTTTCTTTATAGATAATGCTGTATGCCCAGCTGAACCACTCTCAGGTAAAACTACCCCACTAACTACCACATGATGTGCAGAGTCTCACCAGTGTTCCTGTACGTTTTACTACCATGTTATATTTAAATGCAATTTCTCTCACTTTTCCCCAGCTGATTATCTGATTGAGTTTGAGATTAGTGCAGTTGATGAATCAGTCCTGAGTCAAGTGAGGAATATTCTGGAGACAACCAGTTTACCATTAATATATAGAAACATCAATATCACTGACATTAACATCACTACAGGTAACTGTTTATATAGATTCTGTTAAATCTTATAGATAAAATCTGTCAGAGATCATGATAAACTCTTGGTATCATATGAGTTATCATTTTGTGTGTCACTGTGCCATTATCCTAAAAAATTCACTTAAAATGTTAATGCAATGAGGTAAACTCATTTTATATAGTTAGTTAAGCATTTTTAAGAATTAAAAAAACATATTCTACAAAGCTTAAAAATAGGACTGGTCATAATGTTTTATTCTCTTCGATAGTGTGCAGTTTGAATGGTACTGAATATCAGTGCAGGTGTGAGGATCAGTATTTCTGGCCGTGTGAAAAGTGTACACTGTATGGATCTTGTAATAACGTCATCAATTCCTCATGTGGCTGCATCAACTCTCTTCCAAATGATGGACACTTCTGCCAACCAATCAATGAGCTGAGTATGTATGACATGTACCATGAAATTTAACATTCTCTTTTATTAATTTGTCAATATAGAGGTTTTGTTCAATAGAACTTGAAATTTTGATTCTCTATTTATCTAATTCTACAATATCTCAGCTAACAACATATTGAAACTCTAGATATTTAACTCTATAAGCATTCAACATGTTTGGTACCAAAGACATTTATGACAGAGTTCTCTAGGTTAGAGGGAGTAAATGAACTGAATTTATTAGTAGTTTTTTAAAATTCTGCCATTTGTTTCTTTATAGTTAATGCTACATGCCCAGCTGAACCACTCTCAGGTAAATCTACTCCAATACCTACCACAAGATGTGCAGAATCTCATCAGTGTTCCTGTACTTTTTACTACCATGTTATATTTAAATGCAATTTCTCTCACTTTTCCCCAGCTGATTATCTGATTGAGTTTGAGATTAGTGCAGTAGATGAAACAGTCCTGAGTCAAGTGAGGAACATTTTGGAGACAACCAGTTTACCATTAATATATAGAAACATCAATATCACTGACATTAACATCACTACAGGTAACTGTTTATATAGATTCTGTTAAATCTTATAGACTTATTATGACCTATTACGTTTGTCACTGTGCCATTATTCTAAAATATTTACTTAAAATGTTAATGCAATGAGGTAAACTCATTTCACATCATTAGTTAAGCATTTTAGAAAGCATTGAGACAACATGATTAAAAAGAAAATTTAATAACACCATAATTATAATAAATAAACTCATAATGTTTTATTCTGTTCCACAGTGTGCAGTTTGAATGGTACTGAATATCAGTGCAGGTGTGAGGATCAGTATTTCTGGCCGTGTGAAAAGTGTACACTATATGGATCTTGTAATAACGTCACCAATTCCTCATGTGGCTGCATCAACACTCTTCCAAATGATGGACACTTTTGCCAACCAATCAATGAGCTGAGTATGTATATGACATGTACCATGAAATTTAACATGGTCCTTTATTAATTTATTAATAAGTAGGTTTTGTTCGATAGAAGTAGAAATTTTTTGATACTCTCTTTATATAACACCACAATGTCTCAACTAACATACTGAAACTCTAGCTATTTAACTCTATAAGCATTCAACATGTTTGGTACCAAAGACATTTATGACAAAGTTCTCTAGGTTAGAGGAAGTAAAATTAATTGTATTTTCTTCAATTTTTTTCTTTATAGATAACTCTACATGCCCAGCTGAACCACTCTCAGGTAAATCTACTCCAATAACTACCACAAGATGTGCAGAGTCTCACCAATGTTCCTGTATTTTTTACTAACATCTTATATTTAAATGCAATTTCTCTCACTTTTCCCCAGCTGATTATCTGATTGAGTTTGAGATTAGTGCAGTAGATGAAACAGTCCTGAGTCAAGTGAGGAACATTTTGGAGACAACCAGTTTACCATTAATATATAGAAACATCAATATCACTGACATTAACATCACTACAGGTAACTGTTTATATAGATTCTGTTAAATCTTATAGATAAAATCTATCAGAAATCATTACAGACTCTTTGTATTATAGGAGTTATTATGTTTGTCACTGCGCAATTATCCTAAAATATTCACTTAAAATGTTAATGCACTGAGGTAAACTCATTTTATATAGTTAGTTAAGTATTTTTAAGCATTAAAAAACATATTCTTAAAAGCTTAAAAATAACACCGCTCATAATATTTTTATTCTCTTCGATAGTGTGCAGTTTGAATGGTACTGAATATCAGTGCAGGTGTGAGGATCAGTATTTCTGGCCGTGTGAAAAGTGTACACTATATGGATCTTGTAATAACGTCATCAATTCCTCATGTGGCTGCATCAACACTCTTCCAAATGATGGACACTTTTGCCAACCAATCAGTGAGCTGAGTATGTATGACATGTACCATGAAATTTAACATGGTCCTTTATTAATTTATTTATAAGTAGGTTTTGTTCGATAGAACTAGAAATTTTGATACTCTCTTTATATAACACCACAATGTCTCAACTAACAACATGTTTAAACTCTAGATATTTAACTCTATAAGCATTCAACATGTTTGGTACCAAAGACTTTTATGACAGAGTTCTCTAGGTTAGAGGGGGTAAAATAAACTGAATTTATTAGCAGTTTTTGTTTTTAATTCTGCCATTTTTTCTTTATAGATAACTCTACATGCCCAGCTGAACCACTCTCAGGTAAATCTACTCCAATAACTACCACAAGATGTGCAGAATCTCATCAGTGTTCCTGTACTTTTTACTAACATCTTATATTTAAATACAATTTCTCTCACTTTTCCCCAGCTGATTATCTGATTGAGTTTGAGATTAGTGCAGTAGATGAAACAGTCCTGAATCAAGTGAGGAATATTCTGGAGACAACCAGTTTACCATTAATATATAGAAACATCAATATCACTGACATTAACGTCACTACAGGTAACTGTTTATATAGATTCTGTTAAATCTTATAGATAAAATCTGTCAGAAATCATTATAGACTCTTTGTATTTTAGGAGTTATTATGTGTGTCACTGTGCCATTATCCTAAAATATTCAATTAAAATTTTAATGCAATGAGGTAAACTCATTGTTAGTTAAGCATTTTTTAAGCATTAAGGAAACATTTTTTTTTTTTAAAAAACTTAAAAATAACACCGGTCATAATGATTTATTCTGTTCCACAGTGTGCAGTTTGAATGGTACTGAATATCAGTGCAGGTGTGAGGATCAGTATTTCTGGCCGTGTGAAAAGTGTACACTGTATGGATCTTGTAATAACTTCACCAATTCCTCATGTGGCTGCATCAACACTCTTCCAAATGATGGACACTTCTGCCAACCAATCAGTGAGCTGAGTATGTATGACATGAACCATGAAATTTAACATGCTCTTTTATTAATTTGTTAATATAGAGGTTTTGTTCAATAGAACTTGAAATTTTGATTCTCTATTTATCTAATTCTACAATATCTCAGCTAACAACATATTGAAACTCTAGATATTTAACTCTATAAGCATTCAACATGTTTGGTACCAAAGACATTTATGACAGAGTTCTCTAGGTTAGAGGGAGTAAATGAACTGAATTTATTAGTATTTTTTTTAAAATTCTGCCATTTGTTTCTTTATAGTTAATGCTACATGCCCAGCTGAACCACTCTCAGGTAAATCTACTCCAATACCTACCACAAGATGTGCAGAATCTCATCAGTGTTCCTGTACTTTTTACTACCATGTTATATTTAAATGCAATTTCTCTCACTTTTCCCCAGCTGATTATCTGATTGAGTTTGAGATTAGTGCAGTAGATGAAACAGTCCTGAGTCAAGTGAGGAATATTCTGGAGACAACCAGTTTACCATTAATATATAGAAACATCAATATCACTGACATTAACATCACTACAGGTAACTGTTTATATAGATTCTGTTAAATCTTATAGACTTATTATGACCTATTACGTTTGTCACTGTGCCATTATTCTAAAATATTTACTTAAAATGTTAATGCAATGAGGTAAACTCATTTCACATCATTAGTTAAGCATTTTAGAAAGCATTGAGACAACATGATTAAAAAGAAAATTTAATAACACCGTAATTATAATAAATAAACTCATAATGATTTATTCTGTTCCACAGTGTGCAGTTTGAATGGTACTGAATATCAGTGCAGGTGTGAGGATCAGTATTTCTGGCCGTGTGAAAAGTGTACACAATATGGATCTTGTAATAACGTCACCAATTCCTCATGTGGCTGCATCAACACTCTTCCAAATGATGGACACTTTTGCCAACCAATCAATGAGCTGAGTATGTATATGACATGTACCATGAAATTTAACATGGTCCTTTATTAATTTATTAATAAGTAGGTTTTGTTCGATAGAAGTAGAAATTTTTTGATACTCTCTTTATATAACACCACAATGTCTCAACTAACATACTGAAACTCTAGATATTTAACTCTATAAGCATTCAACATGTTTGGTACCAAAGACATTTATGACAAAGTTCTCTAGGTTAGAGGAAGTAAAATTAATTGTATTTTCTTCAATTTGTTTCTTTATAGATAACTCTACATGCCCAGCTGAACCACTCTCAGGTAAATCTACTCCAATAACTACCACAAGATGTGCAGAGTCTCACCAATGTTCCTGTATTTTTTACTAACATCTTATATTTAAATGCAATTTCTCTCACTTTTCCCCAGCTGATTATCTGATTGAGTTTGAGATTAGTGCAGTAGATGAAACAGTCCTGAGTCAAGTGAGGAATATTCTGGAGACAACCAGTTTACCATTAATATATAGAAACATCAATATCACTGACATTAACGTCACTACAGGTAACTGTTTATATAGATTCTGTTAAATCTTATAGATAAAATCTATCAGAAATCATTATAGACTCTTTGTATTATAGGAGTTATTATGTTTGTCACTGCGCAATTATCCTAAAATATTTACTTAAAATGTTAATGCAATGAGGTAAACTCATTTTATATAGTTAGTTAAGTATTTTTAAGCATTAAAAAACATATTCTTAAAAGCTTAAAAATAACACCGCTCATAATATTTTTATTCTCTTCGATAGTGTGCAGTTTGAATGGTACTGAATATCAGTGCAGGTGTGAGGATCAGTATTTCTGGCCGTGTGAAAAGTGTACACTATATGGATCTTGTAATAACGTCATCAATTCCTCATGTGGCTGCATCAATGCTCTTCCAAATGATGGACACTTTTGCCAACCAATCAGTGAGCTGAGTATGTATGACATGTACCATGAAATTTAACATGGTCCTTTATTAATTTATTTATAAGTAGGTTTTGTTCGATAGAACTAGAAATTTTTTGATACTCTCTTTATATAACACCACAATGTCTCAACTAACAACATGTTTAAACTCTAGATATTTAACTCTATAAGCATTCAACATGTTTGGTACCAAAGACTTTTATGACAGAGTTCTCTAGGTCAGAGGGGGTAAAATAAACTGAATTTATTAGCAGTTTTTGTTTTTAATTCTGCCATTTGTTTCTTTATAGTTAATGCTACATGCCCAGCTGAACCACTCTCAGGTAAATCTACTCCAATAACTACAACAAGATGTGCAGAATCTCATCAGTGTTCCTGTACTTTTTACTAACATCTTATATTTAAATACAATTTCTCTCACTTTTCCCCAGCTGATTATCTGATTGAGTTTGAGATTAGTGCAGTAGATGAAACAGTCCTGAATCAAGTGAGGAATATTCTGGAGACAACCAGTTTACCATTAATATATAGAAACATCAATATCACTGACATTAACATCACTACAGGTAACTGTTTATATAGATTCTGTTAAATCTTTTAGATAAAATCTATCAGAAATCATTATAGACTCTTTGTATTTTAGGAGTTATTATGTTTGTCACTGCGCAATTATCCTAAAATATTCAATTAAAATTTTAATGCAATGAGGTAAACTCATTGTTAGTTAAGCATTTTTTAAGCATTAAGGAAACATTTTTTAAAAAAAAAAAACTTAAAAATAACACCGGTCATAATGTTTTATTCTGTTCCACAGTGTGCAGTTTGAATGGTACTGAATATCAGTGCAGGTGTGAGGATCAGTATTTCTGGCCGTGTGAAAAGTGTACACTATATGGATCTTGTAATAACGTCACCAATTCCTCATGTGGCTGCATCAACACTCTTCCAAATGATGGACACTTCTGCCAACCAATCAAAGAGCTGAGTATGTATATGACATGTACCATGAAATTTAACATGGTCCTTTATTAATTTATTTATAAGTAGGTTTTGTTCGATAGAACTGGAAATTTTGATACTCTCTTTATATAACACCACAATGTCTCAACTAACATACTGAAACTCTAGATATTTAACTCTATAAGCATTCAACATGTTTGGTACCAAAGACTTTTATGACAGAGTTCTCTAGGTCAGAGGGGGTAAAATAAACTGAATTTATTAGCAGTTTTTGTTTTTAATTCTGCCATTTTTTCTTTATAGATAACTCTACATGCCCAGCTGAACCACTCTCAGGTAAATCTACTCCAATAACTACAACAAGATGTGCAGAGTCTCATCAGTGTTCCTGTACTTTTTACTAACATCTTATATTTAAATACAATTTCTCTCACTTTTCCCCAGCTGATTATCTGATTGAGTTTGAGATTAGTGCAGTAGATGAAACAGTCCTGAGTCAAGTGAGGAATATTCTGGAGACAACCAGTTTACCATTAATATATAGAAACATCAATATCACTGACATTAACATCACTACAGGTAACTGTTTATATAGATTCTATTAAATCTTATAGATAAAATCTGTCAGAGATCATGATAAACTCTTGGTATCATATGAATTATCATTTTGTGTCACTGTGCCATTATCCTAAAAAATGCACTTAAACTGTTAATGCAATGAGGTAAACTCATTTTATATAGTTAGTTAATTACTTTTAAGAATTAAAAAACATATTCTACAAAGCTTAAAAATAAAACTGCTCTTGATGTTTTATTCTGTTCCACAGTGTGCAGTTTGAATGGTACTGAATATCAGTGCAGGTGTGAGGATCAGTATTTCTGGCCATGTGAAAAGTGTACACTGTATGGATCTTGTAATAACGTCATCAATTCCTCATGTGGCTGCATCAACACTCTTCCAAATGATGGACACTTTTGCCAACCAATCAGTGAGCTGAGTATGTATGACATGTACCATGAAATTTAACATGGTCCTTTATTAATTTATTTATTAGTAGGTTTTGTTTGATAGAACTAGAAATTTTTTGATACTCTCTTTATATAACACCACAATGTCTCAACTAACATACTGAAACTCTAGATATTTAACTCTATAAGCATTCAACATGTTTGGTACCAAAGACATTTATGACAAAGTTCTCTAGGTTAGAGGAAGTAAAATTAATTGTATTTATTAGCAGTTTTCTTTTTTAATTCTGCCATTTGTTTCTTTATAGTTAATGCTACATGCCCAGCTGAACCACTCTCAGGTAAATCTACTCCAATAACTACCACAAGATGTGCAGAATCTCATCAGTGTTCCTGTACTTTTTACTACCATGTTATATTTAAATACAATTTCTCTCACTTTTCCCCAGCTGATTATCTGATTGAGTTTGAGATTAGTGCAGTAGATGAAACAGTCCTGAGTCAAGTGAAGAATATTCTGGAGACAACCAGTTTACCATTAATATATAGAAACATCAATATCACTGACATTAACATCACTACAGGTAACTGTTTATATAGATTCTGTTAAATCTTTTAGATAAAATCTATCAGAAATCATTATAGACTCTTTGTATTATAGGAGTTATTATGTGTGTCACTGTGCCATTATCCTAAAATATTCAATTAAAATTTTAATGCAATGAGGTAAACTCATTGTTAGTTAAGCATTTTTTAAGCATTAAGGAAACATATTTTTTTTTAAAAAAAACTTAAAAATAACACCGGTCATAATGATTTATTCTGTTCCACAGTGTGCAGTTTGAATGGTACTGAATATCAGTGCAGGTGTGAGGATCAGTATTTCTGGCCGTGTGAAAAGTGTACACTGTATGGATCTTGTAATAACGTCACCAATTCCTCATGTGGCTGCATCAACACTCTTCCAAATGATGGACACTTCTGCCAACCAATCAGTGAGCTGAGTATGTATGACATGAACCATGAAATTTAACATGCTCTTTTATTAATTTGTCAATATAGAGGTTTTGTTCTATAGAACTAGAAATTTTGATTCTTTATTTATTTAATTCTACAATATCTCAGCTAACAAAATATCCAAACTCTAGATATTTAACTCTATAAGCATTCAATATGTTTGGTACCAAATACCTTTATGACAGAGTTCTCTAGGTTAGAGTGGGTTAAATAAACTGTATTTATTAGTATTTTTTAAAATTCTGCCATTTGTTTCTTTATAGTTAATGCTACATGCCCAGCTGAACCACTCTCAGGTAAATCTACTCCAATACCTACCACAAGATGTGCAGAATCTCATCAGTGTTCCTGTACTTTTTACTACCATGTTATATTTAAATGCAATTTCTCTCACTTTTCCCCAGCTGATTATCTGATTGAGTTTGAGATTAGTGCAGTAGATGTAACAGTCCTGAGTCAAGTGAGGAATATTCTGGAGACAACCAGTTTACCATTAATATATAGAAACATCAATATCACTGACATTAACATCACTACAGGTAACTGTTTATATAGATTCTGTTAAATCTTACAGACAATATCTGTCAGAGACTCTTTGTATTATATGTGTTATCATTATGTGTGTCACTGTGCCATTATCCTTAAATATTCACTTAAAATGTTAATGCATTGAGGTCAATTTATTTTATATAGTTAGTTAAGTATTTTTAAGCATTAAAAAAAACATATTCTACAAAGCTTAAAAATACCACCGCTCATAATGTTTTATTCTGTTCCACAGTGTGCAGTTTGAATGGTACTGAATATCAGTGCAGGTGTGAGGATCAGTATTTCTGGCCGTGTGAAAAGTGTACACTATATGGATCTTGTAATAACGTCACCAATTCCTCATGTGGCTGCATCAACACTCTTGCAAATGATGGACACTTCTGCCAACCAATCAGTGAGCTGAGTATGTATGACCATGAAATTTCACATGCTAATTTAATATATTAATAAATAAGTTTTGTTCGATGGAACTATAAATTTTGATGTTCCAGTTATTTAACTCTACCATATCTCAAATAACAACATAATTAAAGACTAAAGTTCTCATGATAAAATTTTCTAAGAAAATATTTTGTGAAACTATTTATTGGTACTTTTTAATGATGGTAATGCTTTACTTCACAGAAAACTCTACATGTCAAGCAAACACCTTCCCAGGTAAAACTACCCCAATAACTAACATATAAAGTGCAAGGTCTAAGCAGAGTTACTTGACTGTAATGATGATTATGATGATGATGATGATGATTATTATTATTAATATCCTCATTATTTCTTCATATAATGATAGTAAATTTATAAATCTTTTCTCACCTTTTCCTTAGATGATTATTTGATTGAGCTTGAGATTGATTTACTTTTCCTGTATGATTTGTGGAACAATTTGGAAACAGTCAATTTAAACTCACTAGAAATTGACTTCAATATCACTGACATTAACATCACTACAGGTAACTAGCCTTTCATTTCTACTAAATCTCATTCTAAAAGTCATACAGAGCGTTTCAGAGATTGTTTCCATGCAAAATGATATTAACCAGTAATAGCTATTTAAACTTTTAACGCAGTGAGTTTAGGAGCCATTTACTGCTTTCTTTACATGTGATTCCTGATAACCATTTTTACTTGTTTAGATTAATCTGAAAGATATGTTAAAATCACAACACTGTTTAACAAAACCTTTCACATTACGTTTTTGTATTTCACAGTGTGCTTATGGGATGATGCAAAATATCAGTGCAAGTGTGTGGAAGAGTATTTTTGGCCATGTGAAAAGTGTACACTAAATGGGTCTTGTAATAACGTTACCAATTCCTCATGTGGTTGCATCGATTTACTTCCATATGATGGAAACCTCTGCCAACCAATCATCGAGCTGCCAAGTATGTATGACACATAACATGAATAATGATCATTTCTAACAGATGATCTTTCAATAATTTATTAACATGCAACAATCACTTTTAAATGATAAATGTGTGTTAACCCTCCAACACAATCACACTGATATTTGACATGCTCAATACAAAAAGGAAAACAGACTCAAGATAAAATAAACAGTAGTGAGGAATGAAAGAAATAGCATATAAGCTTTAGATATTTAACTCTATAATCATTCATCATGTTTAGCCCTAAAGTCTCTTATGACAAAGTTCTATAATTTAGAGAGGGTTAAATAAATTGTATTTATTATTATTTTATTTTTTATTTTTTAAATTCTGCCTTTTTTCTTTATAGATAACTCTAAATGCCCAGCTGAACCACTCTCAGGTAAAACTACTTCAATAACTACCACAGGATGTACGGAGTCTCACCAGTGTTCCAGTACTTTTTACTAACATGTTATACTTAATTTCTAATTAAAAGTTCAAAGGTGAAGTGCTTAAGTACTTATGCAAGCAGCATTTTTCAATTTGAATCTGCTCACAAGTAATGAATTTTTGAAACTTTGAAAACAAAACCAAACAGTGATGTTTGAAATCATTAATTCTTAATTTTTATTTGTGTATGTGTTTAGCACCAACTTCACCAGCCACACCCACCTCACCATCCACACCCACCTCACCAGCCACACCTACCTCACCATCCACACCCACCTCACCATCCACACCCACCTCACCAGCCACACCCACCTCGCCAGCCCCACCCACCTTACCAGCCCCACCCACTTCACCAGCCACACCCACCACACCAGGCACACCCACTTCACCAGCCACACCCAGCTCTACAAATATAACCACCAAAACCTCAGCATCCACCTCAACTACTACAATTCAATCCAAAGTAACCATAAGCAGCACAACTGCAAGTATGATACAAATCCGTGTTCTATTCCTTTGTCAACTTTAATTTAAAATGCAGTTGTTTTTATTTTTACATATTGCATAACTGTTTTATTTATAAAACTTATTTGATGTTTATTTATCATCCTCCAAGGTGATAATTTAGTTTTTAATTGTCTGTTAAATTTTGTTTGTTTTTTTCACAGCTATCCAAAGATTAAGCTTCTCGCTAGTAATAAATGAAAATTTTCACTTTGAACTCACTAACAAATCCAGTACAAAACACAATACATACAAAGCAACAATCGAGAATTCGGTACGTTTTATACAATATAATTTTATATGATAATAATAATAATAATAGTAATAATAATAATAATAATAATAATACATATTATTGTTATTATTTTTAAAAGCAGTAACAGTGTTGTGTCAAATCCTTCAACAATAATTTAAAAATAAATGACCATCTGGACAATTTTCCCTTTCAGATTAATAAAAGCTACAGTACTGTACCTGGATATAAGGCCAACTCTGCAACATTGACTGACTTCAGGTGATGCAACTTATTGTTGAGTAGTGTTATTATATTTTAGATCTGTTATATATTTGAGATAATGTCTTCAATGATGTTGTGTGTTTTTAACAGACCTGGCAGTGTAATTGCAGACTTCACTATTGAAGCAACAAGTGCTAACCTTGATTTGGTGTCAGCAAACCAAAACCTTGCTAGTAGTCTCCGTTCCCAGGGATTTAATGTGAGCGATAATGCATTCAGTTACAGTGGTAGGTGCTTGATAACTATATGCAACTCATACAGTATTAATCTTGTACATGTTTACAATTATGCAAAGCTTTTGGAAAAAAATTAGAGATGTACTTGGCTCTTTATTTCAGTAAAAGATGGACTATATCAAAGCAGTGGCAATATATATCCTGGGACAAATCTCAAACTGACCTGCAATTCACCAGTGCTTACTGGCATAAAATGGACCCTGAATGGGGCTCCATTACCCGAATCAAGTAATATCCTTCTACTTAATAATGCCACTCCCAGTGACAGTGGTAAGTTGCAAATAAATCTGTTAAGTTAGTACCTAACAGTGGTCACACATAATGTGTAAACATGATAAAAACATTAATTGATAGATGAAAGAAATTATGAAACAACAACAACAACAACAACAACAACAATAATAATAATAATAATATATTTTTTGTGTCCTTTACATACTCTGGAAAAACATTCCAGGGTTTGCAAAGAAATCCATTCAATTGTGTCTTAGCATGATATAGGTCAGTATATAGTATACTGCACTATACACTAAACATACACTACTCACAAAAAGTTAAGGATATTTGGCTTTCGGGTGAAATTTCAGGATGCACCTAAAATGCACTATAACCTTTCCAGGTGAACTTAATTTGACCTTCTCTACACTTTTGAATGCACATGTCCAACTGTTCAGTGTTTCAGTACTTTTTGCATAACTTGCTGTTCTCTAACAAGGTGCTTAACGGCAAAATTCACAACTGGTGTTTGATCCATGAATCAACCAACAAATTTTCTGGTTCAATTAGAATTGGTATTTAAACAGTCCTCTTCATCATGCTATTCACATTTTTGACATCATGAGACCAAGACCACACGTAACAATTGATCAACAGTACCTCGCCATTGCGAGGCTTCAAACAGGATGTTCTCAGAGGGAAGTGGCCACTGAGCTTAGAGTGTCACAGAGTGTCATCAGAAGGTTGCAACAGAGATACAGAGAGACTGGAAGAGTCACAGAAAGGCATAGAAGTGGACGTCCTTTGGCCACATCCCACGTTGATGACCACTTCATTGTGAACAGTGCCCTGTGGAACCGGATGCTGAATGCCACTCAACTCCAGGCACATTTAAGGGAGGTGAGAGGCACCCAAGTGTCACGTCAGACCATTCAAAACCGTTTACATCAGCATGGTCTGCGTGCTAGACGACCTGCAAGGGTACCTGACCACACCACCAGGCCCAGGCATCATCGTCTTGCATGGGCCAGGGAGCATTTACGCTGGACGAGGGACCAGTGGGCCTCAGTGCTGTTCTCTGATGAAAGTCGATTCACGTTGAGCAGAAATGATGGCCGCCAACGATGTTGGAGACGTTAAGGAGAGCGCTATGCATCAGCCACAGTTGTCACCAGACGAGCCTTTGGTGGTGGTGGTGGTGTTACAGTCTGGGCAGGTGTGTCTACTCAATACAGAACTGCCCTACATCTTGTGACAAGCCAATACTAGCTGAATAACATCATTAATCCAGTCACTGTGCCCCTGCATGAACAACACAGGCCTAATTTCATCTTCATGGACGACAATGCTGCAGCTCATCAAGGTCGTATCATTAAGGAACGGCTGCTGGAGGCTGGGGTACCTCAAATGGAATGGCCTGCACTTTCTCCAGACCTGAATCCCATAGAAAACGTATGGGATCAGCCGAGTCGCCGTGTAGAGGCTTGTAACCCTGCACCCCAGAACCTCAATGACCTGACGGCCGCCCTTCAGGAAGAGTGAATGCCTTGCCTCAGCAGACAATAAGTCAACTCGTGAACAGCATGAGACATCGTTGTCAAGCTGTAATTGATGGTCAAGGGCACATGACAAATTATTGAGACATTGACATTTTTTGTTGTGGTATATCCACCACTGTTGTTGGCTTTTGTTTCAATAAATTGTTTGAGATGAGGAAATCACCATTGCATGGTTCTACTTAAATGCCCTACTTTCATGATATAATATCACTGTAGCGTGAACTTTTTACATTTTCCATAAATTTCACCCAAAAGCCAAACTTTTTGTGAGTAGTGTACAGTATGTTGCTGCCTCTTTAATGTATTTATTAAAAATATGATAGAGCTGCAAATAATAATAAACTAAACAATAGTTTATTAACAAGGCAGTTTTAACAAGTCTGTATTTAGTGTAAGAATACTGTTTAAAAAACAAACAAACAACAACAACAAAATAACTTCTTAAGGTTCACTTGCTTCATTTGTGTTGCTTGCAAAACCCAGAGATTCCAAAGACTTTTGCAGAGCACTCTAGATTATATACATATTATAATCCTGGATTCCTTGACCATGCTTCATAATTATTAAATTACTTGATTCGAGTTTTATTATTATTATTTTTTTCTCTGCTTCCTTAGGTAAATATGCCTGCACAACAATAGTAAACTCTCTGCCCTATGTTATCTGGCAAATCATTACAATTCAGCCATACCCCAACATCCAAGTGAGCAGTGACAAAACTGTACGATGTAATGATGCAACAATTCCACTGCAGTGTTGTGTTCAGGTGGTGTATCAAGTGGAATGGAGCACAGCTTGCAGCTCAACTTCAACAGGTGACACACAACTGTTCTTTTTCTTTTTCTTTTTGTTATTATGTGACGTGGGAGGTCATAAATAATTAACAATGCTTTGATTACTGAATCTTTTTTTCCTTTACAATTTTAGATGCAGTGTTTAACTGAATTATTATTTGCCTGATTTGTAATTTATTTATTTATTTATTTATTTTTTTACCGTTTATCGCACAGACCCAACGACAGGCTGCATATTATGTAACTATTCAATTAATCAACAGCAGTGCCTGAGTAGTGACCAAAAATTACAGGTCTCATGTCAACTCAAAGCTCCAAACAGTGGAAGTACAACTCCATCTTACAGCTCAAAGAATATCACACTAAATGTAATAAACAAACGTGAGTAATCATTTGTTTTTATTCACATTTCTTGACCCCAAAATATATAACAATATAACTTAGGAATATCAGAGCACCTCATGTAGCATAAAAATAGAAATTAAAAACAACACTTTTTTTTCCAGACTTTTACAAATCAGTAATATCTCAGTTTGTGACATTCCATTTTCTGATAAAATGTTTATTATAAATATTATATAATGTAATATATTATTACATATATAACAAAATACATCCTAAAAGCAGTTAACAAAAGTAAGGCTAAATTGTCTTGACATGGAGAATATCCATGTAACATATGACTCATAGAGGTATAGATTATTATTATTATTATTATTATTATTATTATTAGTAGTAGTAGTAGTAGTAGTAGTATATTTACTATTAACACTTAATTAATTAATTGAAAAAATAATATCTATGCTTATGATCAATGTATCTATCTATCTATCTATCTATCTATCTATCTATCTATCTATCTATCTATCTATCTATCTATCTATCTATCTATCTATCTATCTATGTTTTTTTTAAATAGTATATTACATTTTATTGTTTTTTTGGTTTGCTTTGTTTTTTTTTTTAGAATTTGACTGTTCTGATTCTGTATTTGGAGCTGGAATTCAAGGAGAAAAACAGAAGGGAGACTGCCGTATAAACATGGTTGGCTATCAGATAGCTGAGTGTAATGCATCAAAATGGATCCCCATAGAAAACCACTGTGTCCTTCATATCTTTGCCATTTTAAAAGAAGAAGCTGAGGCAATTTAATTTTGTTCTTACTTCCATCAGGGATAATATTAGTGATTTCTGTTTACTGTTTCATAATATTTTGTGTTTTCTTTCTATAGACTGTACCATTAGAAAACATCCCACAGTTTATGTCAAACATCAGCAGTAATGCTACATCAGCGATTAAAAACATCATAGATTCTCCATCTACCATATTAACAATTGTAGAAACACTGAAAACCATTTCCAGTCGCTGTCAAACGATTTCAGTTGATCAACCTGTTATGAAGGTAAGCAAATTTTTTTGAGCATGTGATTGCATTAGTTTGATTGCAAAAGCAGCATTTTATACTATGCAGCAATTTTATAGTTACACACTCCTGTTGCAACTCCAATTGTTTTTTTTGTTTTTGTTGATTAGATAATTATGTTGATAAACTTGATGGATCAGACATGCTATATTATTTATCAAAATTCTTAAAATATAAATATTAATATATTTTTTTACTTTAATTTGCAAGGATTTCCTAACAACAACTGATGTCATTGGATCAGAAGGTGCACAAGATACGTGGGTGTTTTTAAACAAGAACAGTACAACAATGAATGCCAGTTCTGTACTTCTGAACTCAACTGAGAGCATTGCACGCAGACTTTTGGATGAAAACGCCTCGATAACAACAAACATCTCTTCTCTCAATAAACTGCCACTTTCTTTGATTTCTGCCCCCTTTTCTGGAACATTTGGAAAACATTCAACTACACAAATATATATTCCAGTGACTAATGCAAATACATCCCTCACAGTCATAATATCTCCAGCTTTTAACACCATGTTACCTGTTCGAACTCTGACCTACAATGACAGCAATCAGACCAAGCTAAATGGAGATATAGCTATGATTGAGACAAACTCGACAATTAACAACATCTCCCTCTCTTTTGATGTCATAAATAATAAACTGGGGAAACCTCAGTGTGTCTTTTGGAACTTTAGTCTTCTGAATGGTGTTGGTGCATGGGACTCAACTGGATGTCAGTTAAAGCTATTAGGGAATGAAAGTGAAAAATATACATGTGAGTGCAATCACACAACCTCTTTTTCAATGTTGATGTCACCATTTACCCCGGATAAAATCCAAGCCATAATCTTAGACTATATAACCTACATCGGGGTTGCCGTTTCAATGGCAAGCTTGGTTTTGTGCCTCATCATTGAAATCATCATATGGAAATTAGTGACACGAAATGACACATCCTACATGCGCCATGTCTCCATAGTCAACATCGCTATCTCCCTTCTGATTGCGAACATATGCTTCATCATTGGAGCAGCTGTTGTTAAACAAGAGGGTCCCTGCAGTACAGCAACCTTCTTCATGCACTTCTTTTATCTTGCCCTTTTCTTCTGGATGTTGCTGTCAGCACTCTTGCTCCTCTACCGCACCCTCATGGTCTTTTCCAGAATGACCAGAGGAGCAATGATGGGCATAGGCTTCACTGTCGGCTATGGAGCCCCGTTAATCATTGCTGTCGTTACAGTGGCATCGACAGCTGGAAGGAAAGGATACATTCAACAAGATTACAACTGTTGGCTGAACTGGAGCCAAACGAAGGCCCTCCTGGCATTTGTAATTCCTGCTCTGACGATTGTAGCTATAAACTTCCTGGTGCTTATTGTGGTTCTCTTTAAAATGTTGAGAAGAGGAGCTAATGCCTCCACTCAGCCAGATGAGAAACATCCCCTAGCGGTCATTGCTAGATGTGTGGCAATTTTAACACCTCTCTTTGGTCTAACATGGGGATTCGGCATTGGGACCATGTTGTCAAACAATTTTGGGATTCATGTGGTGTTTGCATTATTTAATTCACTGCAGGTACTATTTTTCAAATTTTAATCATTCTAGATATTGTCATATTTAATATAGTAAATGTTAAACATATTTTTTCACTCTTTAAAGGGTTTCTTTATTTTGGTGTTCGGAACTTTAATGGATAGTAAGGTATGATTACTCTAAAGTCATTACTCTTAGAACACACAAACAGACATAAATAATTATTTGATATTACTTGTACTTTCTACTTCAGTAAGTCACTCTGGATAAGGTCATCTGCCAAATGCTGTAAATGTATATGACTTTTGTTTGGTTGCAGGTCCGAGAAGCATTGGCAGGAAGGTTTTCACTGAAGAGCTTAAGTTCGGGCCAGACCAGGGTAAATATTGTTTACGTCAAATATGCTATTTCTTTAGAAAATAAAATTCACACTTACTGTAATAATTATAGTTAATGATGAATGTTTCTGAATTACAGAGTACGAGTGGAGGACCAACATCCTCAAGTGGATTTCCTTTCTTTCAAAGAAGGCAGAGAAGTAAGTAATTGAACTGAAAGTTAACATGCACATTTAAATCAATTAGGCTGATTTGGCACATTCTGTTTGCCCATATTTCATTATATAATTCATACGCCAAACTCAAACTCTATTTTCATGTTTGTAGTAAAACAAATAATAGCATAAATATGTAGTTTTAAAAATAACCCATTTTTTAAATGTAGAACATTTCTGATTTTAAATGTTTAGCATATTACTTTTAAATCTGTTGGAAGACATCCATAAGCATAAAAAAACAGACAAATAACTTCTGTTAATCACTAGCTATAGTCAGTAGGCTACAACATCAAAACAAAACCCTTCTTAACTGATACAAATTCCACAATTTGGATAAACTGGATCACTTATTTCTGACTTTCTGACAAATTAGAAATGCTTTTCTCTAGTCTTTCTCCACTGATTGGCTTCTGGTGCTTATATGTCACCATGTAGTCAGCTCTCTTTCTTGCTGAAAGCTGTGGCTTAATCTTGTGTGATATATAATACCATTTGACTTAAGTGTACCACATTCTCACTGATTCTAACCCAGTACTATGACACAGCTCTGACTGAATAACAATTACTTTAGTTTTAGTGGAACTTGAAAATGTCTAAATTAGTATGATTTTTTAATTAACAAAACTGCAAGAGTAATTTAATAAAGATTGTTAACTGAGATTTTTTTTACTCAGTAATCATTGTACATTTTAACTGACACAATATGACTACAGGCTGAAATATAGTAGCTATAAACTGCTGATTATATGCCCAAGTTGATAGCAAAATTATTGTATTGTAAACCCTGCTTAATCCCAGCCAACATTGCAAGGTGGGGCCCATGTGGGCACCATATGGGCTTGAAACATGGGCCCTAGATGGGTTTGTCCACGGGTTCCAAGTGGGCCCCATCTATATTAGCCCATATGAATCTCACGTATATTCCGACTGGGGCAAAAGTGGGGCCCAACTGGGCAACATACATGAGGTCCATATTGGTCCCATTTTGTGAAGCCCATGTGAAATATACAAGGGCCCATTATAGGTTTATCAGTGGGTACTGGACTGACCCCACATGGGTGTGTCAGGATTAGCTTTATAGCCATCAGGCTAGCTCTAGAATTGAGACTCAGGATCAATTATGAATATAATTTAAAGTTCCGATCAGAAATTCAGAAATTCTCAAGATTCATATGGGCTAATTTAGATGGGGCCTACATGGAACCCGCGGACAAACCCATCTAGGGCCCATGTTTCAAGCCCATATGGTGCCCACATGGGCCCCACCTTACAATGTTGGCTGGGATGTGATCATTTGAAACTGATAATGACTGAAAATTCAACTGAAAATGAATGTTCTCTTGGTAATGTTCCCTGTCCTCACCTCTATTTAACGTACAGCATTATAAATTTATTATAATCTTTTCAGTCCTGTTCTTTTAATATTGCGCTTAATACATTTATTTAACTTTGGTTTTGTTAGGTGTATGTGTTATCATGCATCAAGTATGTAAGCAATGTCCTGAATTGTATTGGCACTAATATTTTTGTCTTTTTCAGATGTGTACAATGTATCAAACAACATGGCTTCAAGCAACTCAGATACAGCTTATTGACAACTAAACTAAAACACCCTTGTTGTAAGGGTCCATTTAACCGCAAACATCAAACATTATAAAGTAATCTGGACCTCTGCCTCAAACAAGTCTAGTCCTTCTTGTTCGGGTTTTAGAAATATATTCTGCTATGACCTTGTTTAAAATTCTGTAAGTTTATCAGCTGGTTAGAAAGATATTTCCATACAAATCTCCCAAAAAGATGGACAGAAAACCCCCAAACATACAGTTTTTTACATATCTAAAAATAATATCAAAAAAGTCTTCTTATTTTGTCTTCATTATTTGATTTTGAACTAAAAAATGATCAGATATTTTATTCCTTATTCCCCCAAAATATGTTTTTGGTATCCAGTAACAATGTTCCTATACTAACTGCTTTGAACTTAATTCACATCTTAAACTTAAATTTTACATTCTATTGACTGTTATTTACCTTGATTCATCACATAATTACTACTATTCTATTTGACAGTTACAAGCACAGATATGTAATAATTGCCAGAATGTACCAAACACTGAGGTCCTGAACAAGGTCACCTGTTTTCAAAATGGCAGGAAAATAGCAAAAAGTAACAGACTGGACCTATACAGATATATGCAATATGTTAATGTGAAATGGATTTTAATGAGTCAGTAAGGGAAACAACTGTTGTTGCTGAGAATTGTGATTAGAGTAACTTGCCAGCATTATGTGCCCATTTACAAACATTTTTTATTACATACTGTCATGGCCAGGTCATGGCCACTCCATCATCTCACCTGAACTTCTACAACCAAAGCACCATTTTATTTGTTTTAAATTTTGTGTCTTGGATGACATTTTGGTTGCATGTCTTTCTACATTCTTGGACCCTGTGTTTTTAATAACCTGTCAAGTTTGGAATTGGGACTGGATTTTTTTTCCTGGTGTGTGATTTAAATAAATACATCTCAACAAATTATTATTTACATTAGGTTTAATCAACCTAGTTTTGGTTCAGGTTTACACACTAAGCATCTCACACACATTAAGCAAGTGTTTCTTATTGTTGTGTAAATATTAATTACCTACCCTGTTTTTCTCATCATTTTCCTGCTTCTCAATGAATGTCGTGTTTCGACATCATCTACTGATATTATCTACTGATTTGTCAAACTCCAAAAGTTACATTTACACACTACCTTACACTACAAGAAACTGCATACATGTCTTGCATTGTTTCAGTTAAATACATTTGTTTTAAAAACTACACTCTATGGTGGTATGTGGACACTGTCTCTTTGCACCTAAAAGTGCTTGTTCAACCTCACAGCCTATACACATGGGCATTAATACACGTAGAATTGAGGTAAGGCCACTCAAGTTGCACACCAATCCTGGCAAACCATGCTTTTTATTGATCTTAAAATGCACACCAGGGCATTGACAGTGCTCATTCAGATGCAAAACCCAAGTGTATATACTCAGCATATCAGCATAGCCGGGGTCAGAACAGGAAGGCAACATCTGTCAGGAGCTACTAGGGTAGTTCCCAGCCAGACCACCAGAGGGGGTGCTGGCAAGAAATTAATTCATTTATAGCCTGCATTTTGTTTGCATAGTCCCCACATGTGTTGAGCCACACCTTTCCTATTGCTCTGCTTTCCCACTGTATCACCTGTTTCCCATTTACCCTGAAGTTTTGTCTTATTTATACCAGCCCTTTTGTTTTTTGTTTGTTGTTCAGTCAGACACTGTTATGTTTCAAGGTTCCCATATAATTATGTTTTGTTAATCACCTTTTATTTGTCCAGTGTTCTGTTTTAGTTATGTTAATAAAGCAGAGCTTTTAATTTATTCTGTTTGTGAGTCTGATAAACTGTGTGCAGATGATCGTAACTACCACAGAGATTCAGGTTTGATCCCTGATTCAGGTGGTGTCTCCCAAATGTTACAACAAGATTGTTACAACAATGATACAAGTATAATCCATACTTTGAAAAATCATTACAATCAGTGTAAAGTCATACTGCTATGTTGAATTCATGTATTGCTTTTAAATTCTGTAATATAATATGTCAGGCACTGATGGTGAAGAAACCAAAAATTATGTTTTATATATATATATATATATATATATATATATATATATATATATATATATATAATCAAGTATGCATACATACTCTGCAGTGATTCATTACATTACTACAAAAATACACCAGGTTATGTATGTTACCTGATTCCCTGAGAAGGAAATGAGATGCTGTGTCATGGCTGAGGCTATGGGAATGCTTCTATGTGGAAGTGGTGTCTGAAGCTCTGTGTAAAATCACGCTGATTTATCAGCTCATGTAGGTCATGTGACGAAACAGAACGCACCAGCGAGACCGTAAAAGGGCATCTATGTCACATTACTCCAGCTTTAACTTGTCTGAAGGACATGCAAATGGATGTTTGGGGTGTGGCTAGTAATGTAGAGTCTCATTCCCTTCTCAGGGAACTAGGTTACATATGCAACCTGGTGTAGTTCCCTTTCATGGGAATTTGATGCTGTGTCATGGCTGATGCTATGGGAATACCAATACTAATGCTGCCACACACTGGCAGATGTATGGACTGGAAGTCATGAAGGAGCACAAACAAGGTAGGAGCAGAGCATCTTTAGCCCTGTAAGACCCAGGACCCAGGAGTGGGGTCCAGATCCAGGTTATAGAACTTGATAAAGGTGTGCGTAGGGGACCAACCTGTCGCCGCACAAATATCCTGGGTGGGATTGCCCCTAGCCAGAGTACTGGACAAGGTGATACACCCAGTGAAAGAAGTTGTAATCCTTAGATGCGACGCCACATAGTACAACTCATAGGCCTAGGAGATAGCTACCACTACCCAGCACAAGGTGCTGCTTGTTTTTGCGGCTATGAAAACAGACAAAAAGGGAGAGGACTTATGCATTGCGCTTTTAAGTGAAAACCCCTGCTCCGGAGCCAGAATTAAAGCAATCTCATGTGTAACAGACCCAAAGGAATAGCTTTGGCTGCTACAGTCATGAGTCGAGCACCCTCTAAGCCTGAGAGGTAGAGAGGCACTGGCCTAATCAGATATTAAAGTCATACCTTTACGGCAGAAAGGATTGAATCCCTTCAAGCAGGAGACAGATGTGTCTGCATCATGGCTGAATCCCAAACAATCCCCCAGAAGTTGGTTCTCAGAGAGGGAGAAACTTCACTGGGTTGAGGCCTCTCACGGCATCTCAATGCCTGGCTTCCCTCTGCTGAGCCAAGATGAGCCAGTCATCTGGATAATTGAGCACATGGATGTCCCGGGGTGCATTGATGCCAGAGCAGCCTCTATGCACTCTGTGAGTGTGAGCAATAAGACTAGGCCTAAAGGGATTGCACTGGTATGCTTTGCCCTGAGGGTGAACCAGGTGAGTCTCCTGTGCTCTGGTGAGATGCATATGTGAAGATATGCACCCTTCAAGATTTTCAACACAAATCAATTCTCTGACCTGATCTCCAACACAATGACTTTGAGTGTTAACATCCTGGACTTGAAAGTTTCAGCATATAATTTGGAACACACAGGTCTAAAATTGGGTGTAGCCACCATCCTTCTTGGGAACCAAGACATGCCAGATATAAAGCCAGAGGCTCAACCTGGGAGGGGAATGTGCTCTACAGCCCCTTTCTCAGATGTGAGAGAAGTTCCTCCTGGAGGAACAAGGTCCGGTCTGTGCAGTGGGCAGCATACCCTGAAAGAAGGAGAATGGGAGGCAAACTGGATTCTGTAGCCTTTTACCACAGAACCCATTGTGATGCACCCGGCAGAAGCTTCCATGCTGCCAGGTCATCTGAGAGAGGTGTAAGCCTCTTGCTGTTCTCACCTTGCAAAGTGCACTAAAACAGCAAACTGGCAGGAGCTAACCCAGGAGGTGGCAACACATAAGGAGCAGGAGCATGGGTGGTCATGGCTGAACACTGAAGCACCGGAGGTGAGCTCCTCAGAGTCAAATTTTTTTAAGTCAAAAATTCCTCTTTTCGGTTCAGGAGAAATCACAAAACGAGCTCCCGGACCCGAAGCAGGGAAATCCAAGTCGGGAGAGAGGGCAAGAAAAAGGGGATCACCTGTCTTGTTCCACCTCCACTAACTTGACCTACGAGATCCATGATCTAAGTTGGCATACTGCCTCAGCAGACGTGGGACACAAGAAGTCACGAGGCGCAGACACTTGGCTGAAGAAAACAAATAGGATCAGCCATGACACAGTGTCGAGTTTGCTTGAAAGAGAACTTGGTTAGGGGCCATGCTCTGATGGGGTAGCACTATGTATTGCTCAGCACTATATAGTGCATCCAGAAAGTATTCACAGCAGTGTATGTTACAGCATTATTAGGGAAAGATGAATACAGGACAACAACCCTAAGCACACAGCCTAAATAAAGGAGTGGCTACAGGACAACTCTGTGAATGTCCTTGAGTGGAACATTTCTGAAGAGATCTGAAAATGACTGCACCGATCTGTCCCATCTAAACTGATGGAGCTTGAGAGGTCCTGCAAAGAAGAATGGGAGAAACTGCCCAAAAATAGGTGTGCCAAGCTTGCAGCATCATACTCAAAAAGATTTGATTGATCTGTAATTGGTGCCAAAAGTGCTTCAACAAAGTATGGCAAAGGCAAAGTAATGGCAAAGGCTGTTAATACTTATGTACATGTGATTTTTTTCATTTTTTATTGTAATAAATTTGAAAAGATTTTTTAATCAAACTTCTTCACATTGTCATTATGGGGTAGAAGTTTGAGTAAAATAATGACTATAATCCATTTTGACCTCAACAATAAAAGTAGTACAATATATCAAACTTATGAAAAAAAAAATTGAGTTCAAGTTCAGTAAGTACTGACTGCTGAACTTCTGAGCTGATTAAGATGCACCAGAGGCATAACATGTTACTGTTATAAAGTCTAAAGCTGGAGGCTTCTTTCACATAAATGTCTCCATACAGAAAACTTCACAATATCAACCACTAGATAATATTCTTTTCCTTAATAATAATGTTAAAACAGGCCACTTCCTGTTTTTGCAGCATTTTTGAAGTGTTTACTATGAGTTTTTTTTGCCTATGTCAGTGTTTTAATTTTACTTTATACAGTCTAATTTTCTCATTTGCCTTAATATTTTATGCTGTCACCTTTTGTTTTCAATTTTTTTTTTGACTTGTTTATTGCAGTTAATTGTTCTTTTTTGGGGGGAGAAGCTTTCTGTTTTTCTGTCTTCAAACAGCAATCAGAGGAAACCCACTTCGGATCTCTTCAATATCCAGCTTGTATTCACTCAAAGGTATGTAATTATTATGTATTGCAAACATTCATCTTGTACAATGTGTGAGCTGCAGGATGTTTAGTAATTCTTCCTCCCTCGTTAGCATTTTAACTTTTACTTGTGATAAGTGTATGCTAGTTAGCTCTCTGATGGAGAAGATATTAGCCTTAGAGGTGTGCATCCAGACACTAGAGAGGGTTAGTGATAGTGAGAGCCGTGTAGTGCCTGTAGGGGAAAGTCTGGATGCCTTAGGTGGAGTTAGTAACCCCTCTACTATGCAATTAGAGCCCTCATAGTGGGGCGAATGGGTGACGACTTGGCGGCATGGTCACAAAGCCATGGCTAACGCTAAGGCTTGCCCACAGGAGCACCACTACTCACTGCTTCACATGTTAAACAGGTTTCAGTGTTTTCAGGGTGACCACTTCATCTTTCCAGACCTGCCTGATCCATTCAGATGCTCTACACCTGTTTGGAGTCTCGTCGCTTGGTAGTGCTCACTGCTGCTGGGGATAGATTGGCATGAACAGCCTATGACACAGGGGACTGCTGTGGATAGAACTACTATTTTTATAGATCATTTTGACAGACAGAATGAATGTTTAGTGGGTCTAAAGTGTAGTTTAGCTATAAACTTTCCATAACTAAAAGGTATATGCTTGTTCTGATCTGATCTGATTTGATGATCGATATTTAGTGTGGCTTATTGTAAGAAATAGTGATGATTTTGTTGTTTTCACCCAAGATATGTACGCATCTCAGTAATGGGACAAAGCTGCCACCAGCTCATTGGTGCATTGACTCAATAATGTCAGTGTATACATACATTGTTTAAAACCCTGCATGGATATCAGTGGGGTTAATTGCTTCCGGTTCATGCAACATTAACATTTTGTCGGTCTTCATTCTAATCATATATGTTGTAAGTTTCCACTGGTTTGAAAGTGTTTGAAGGTTTTGAAGGTTTTCAGGTTTTATTTTTCACAGGGTTATAGGTTATCACGTCAGAGTTTCATACTGTTGATACTTTTATACTTTTATACCTTCAAAAAAACATGACAGAGTAATGCTGTGATAATGGGTGCCAATGAGAGCAGGGCAAAATAAAACCAAAAGCACTAGACAAAACACAGTAGTCAAGAAAACAGTGAATCAGAACAGAGTGAATCAATGGAAACAATGAACAATGAATGGCTTGGTATGTAGCGTGACCAAACAATACTTCACACTGAGTGAAACATGAGTTCATGATTTATACTTTTGAATCAGGAAGTAAAATGGAAACAGATCAGTATTCTGGCGAGGCTTCCCTCTGGTGGGAAGAAGTGGGCACAGCTGGTGGAATTGCTACAGTAGTATAGTAAGAGATCTTGTTATTAGGGTAAATGTCCATCGGCACTTTGCTTGGAAGGGTCAGGAAGAATCCCTGCTCTTCCATGATTTAAGATTATAAGAATTAGATATGTTCACGACGAACCCTTTTAAATTCTAACGGACGATTTAAACTACTTCTTCGGATAGAACCCGGGAATTAAATTTATCGGGCCACCTCACCCTGTCAGGAACAGCTGGACGGTTCCCTGCCAGGCCCAGAGAGGGCGCTGGCAGGTGAAACTTGGAAGCCTGCTTCTTTGTGTGTCTTTTGTTACGCCCTTCCTATTGTTCCTATCCTGATTGTGTCACCTGTATTCCATTAGCCCTAATGTCTACCCCTATAAATAGGGATCCTTGTGTTTGTGTCCTTGTCCATGATTGTTATCTGTACCGTGGTTTCTGTTGGGGTTTTGTTTGTTAAGTTCCATGTCCAAGCTAAGGTCTAGGTTTGGTTTTGTTTTGTTAACCACGCCATGTCTATTGTTACGTTTGTTTCCCTGTGTCGCGTCTTAAATGTAATAAAAGCAGTGCTTTGCTGAATCCTGCGCATGGGTCTCATTACACCGTGTGCTGGCATGCGCACACACACCACGGGCGTCTGGGGTCGAGCCCCGCATAGGGCGGGGGTCCCAGACGTTACACACCCATTTTACCAGACAGATATTTTCCAGTTTGGGATCTTTTTAGACAAGTTTTTCGCTACTTGGAATGTCCTCTCCTTGCCAATAATAATCATCTGTAACTCTGGCTCATTAAATGTTCCCTCATTTTTTTCACGGACATAGTTTTATAATTTATATACTGGGGGATCTCATGGTATCTGTTTGGATATTGTAAAGTATTCATCTGTAACATTTTGTTTGTAACCTTTTTCAAACTCTCTTTTTAAATGGGAAATTCTAACAACGTCACTGACTTTAAACTTGAATTTTAGTTTCTTTATTTTCTGTGAAAATAGTCTGGAAAGAGTTTTAAAATTCACTGAAGTAATTGGCTTCACATTGATGTGCTTCATTTTGATGCTGGAATGGTAAATGTGATTGAATGTGTGGACCAATTCCTGTACAACGTCAGTGTGTTTCCTTGTGTTAAAAGCTGTGAAATATCTCCACATGGAGGTGGGACTGCATCAGGGATCAGCTCTGAGCCCCTTCCTGTTTGCTATGGTGATGGACCAGTCAGAGGAGACCACGTCTCCTTGGACAATGATGTTTGCAGATGACATTGTGAGACAAAGAGGTAAAGAAGCAGGCAGGTTGGAATGGGTGGAGAAAGGTGTCGGGAGTCCTGTGTGATAGAAAAACATTGGCGAGAATCAAGGGGAAGGTATACATGCTGTATGGTTTAGAAACAGTGTCACTGAGGAAGAGACAGGAGTCAGAGCTGGAGGTAGCAGAGCTGAAGATGTTGAGGTTCTCATTGGGAGTGACAAGGTTGGACAGGATTAGGAACGAGTACATCAGAGGGACAACTCATGTTGGATATTTGGGGGACAAAGTTATGGAGGCCAGATTAAGATGGTTTGGACATGTTCAGAGGAGGGAGAGTGAGTATATTGGTAGGAGGATGTTGGCCATGGAGCTGCCAGGCAGGATGCAAAGAGGAAGGCCAAAGAGGAGGTATATGGATGTAATAAATGAAGATATGAAGCTAGTGGGTGCAAGTGTTGAGGATGCAAAAGACAGGGATAGGTGGAGAGAGATGATTTGTTGTGGCAACCCCTGAAGGGAAAAGCCAAAAGAAGAAGAATAATCAGGGCCAGGCTCCACGGCCAGCGCTGGGTAAGGTTGTCTTTGGATGGATCTAATGAGACCTGTATTATTATCTGTCTTCCCACACAGAATTCTCCATGTAGACCATGCCTGCCACTGGACCACTGAAGCTCTGCCATGCTCCTGGGTTGACACTGTAACATTGCATCGTGCTACATCCCCAGCAAACCACCAAATGGAACCCTTGCCTGAGTTCTAACCCACTTCCCACTAACCTGTTCTCTTAAGTTCATTACCAAGCCATGCTATTTCTGTGATTGCCTGCCTGTTTCTGATCTTTTTTAACATCCAGGCCACCCGCACCCCATGGGGGTTGATCCCGGATCTCCATGGAAGCCACGTGCGCCCACATGCCATGGATAAGACCCATACACAGGATTAAACAAGTGCTGATTTATTAACATGGGGTGAGACAAGACTAACAAGAAACATAAAGCAAACTAAACATGGTTAACAAAAAAATGACGTGAGCATGGAAACCAGGACATACTGACAAACAGACAGGCAAACGTACTAACATACAATGACTGATGCTGACAGGTACACAAGGGCTCATATATATATATATATAGGTCAGGACAAATAGGGAACAGGTGACAAGATGGGAAGGCAGAAAAATAAGAGGGGTGTGGCACAAAGTACATGGGGAATACAAACAACAAAGCAGATTCACAGATTCACAGTGGTTGCTGACTGTCACAGTGGTTCCTGACACCTTGTTTGCGTTCTCTTTTTCTCTTTCTTGTTTGTGATTGTACCATGAAGAGAGCACCAAATGTGCATTTCTCCTGTCCCTCCTCACAGGAAGGCATTGGACTGGGCATCTGTGATATGGGACAGCCATCCTCAGGTTTGGTTTTCATTTTCATATTTTGCCAGTCTCATCAAGGAAGTGCTTGAATTCTTCTTTGTGTATAAGAAAGATGGTGGCCTCCAACCCTGCATCGATTCGGGGCCTGAATGCTATCACGGGCCGTTACCTGTTTCCCCTTCCCTTGGTCTCGGCAGGACTAGAACAGCTGCACAAAGCACGTCTCTCTACTAAACTAGCCTTAAGGAGTGGTTATAACCTCATACGCATCAGGGAGGGAGATGAATGGAAAACAGACTTTCACACCACCTGGGGGCATTTTGAGTATCTAGTGATGCAATACGGATTAACCAATGCTCCAGCTGTCTTCCAATCTTTCATCAATGAGATCTTCAAAGACATGCGCAACCATTATGTGATCACCTACATTGACAATATCCTGATTTACTCCACCACCATGGAAGAACACATTCTCCATGTCCTCTCACACCTTGCTCAGCACCAGCTGTATGTGAAAGTGGAAAAGTGTGAGTTCCACAGGGATACCATCACATTTCTCTGCTATGCCATTTCACAAGGTGGAGTGGAGATGGATCAAAGCAAGGTCAAGGCAGTGACTGAGTGGCCTCTACCCCAGAATGTTAAGGAACTTCAGCGCTTCCTGGGGTTTGCTAATTTCTACCGCCATTTCATTAGGAACTTCAGTGCGGTAGCTGCACCCATCACCTCCCTCCTGCGGGCAGCCCAAAGAAAAGTGGACTGAAGCTTCTGAAGCAGCATTCAGTAAACTGAAGACCACAAAAATTTTGAGCACATAAAACACACCAAATGACTCAACCCATGCCAAGCTAGGTGGGCACAGTTCTTCACTCGATTTCTTTTCACTGTGACTTATTGATCCAAATACCATGACCCTATATACCAACCTACAGGCCCAGAAACCATCTTACCACCATCTATTGTGCTTGCCCCGATCCAGTGGAATTTAATGATAGAATTATGATGAGCCAAACAGTCTGAACCTCCACCACCTGGGTGCCCTCCTGATAAGCAATACTTCCCCACTAGGGTACGTCAGCAGGTGATTCAGTGGACCCACATAGCGACCAGCTTGGGCCACCCAGATATATGGCAAAATACAACCCTGGTCCAAAATGCTTTCTGGTTGCCTTCACTTTTTAAAGATGTGGAAACACATGTCAAAACCTGCCAAATTAGTGCCCAAGCCAAAGCTAACCACTAACTCCTGGCAGGAGAGCCACTGCTTATTCCTCAATGACTGTGGTTCCACCTCTCAGTGGACTTCATCACTGATCTACCCAGTTTAAGTGGTTACACCACCATTCGGGTAGTTACCGAACACTCTAACGTGCCAGCTCTCAGTGACTTGATACAGCGATGCCAAGCTGTCTGGGAGACCATACACGTATGTCCTCAATGGGCAGTATGCCAACAATGCATCCAAGCCAACAGCTCTAGATACCCTTACCGAATGAGTATGGCTCTCTACCCACCACCTCAGGTTGAAACTCCCATGTTGCAAGTTAAGCCCAAGATTTATTGATCAGTTCAAGGTCACCCGACATATTAATCCAGTCAAATATTGACTACAACTCCCACTGACCTACCGTATCTCCCCTCCATTCAATGTTTCCCTGCTCAAACCAGCTCACAATGTCCCCAGCCAGAAACACACCACCACAGAACCCCTTCCCCTAGACATCCAAGGCTCCCCCGCCTACCTGGTACACTCACTGCTAGACTCCAGACTCCTGTAGGAGCTGGCTTGAATATCTGGTGGTGGGTACAGCCCTGAAGAACAGTCATGGATCCAAGCCGCTGACATCCTAGATCCATCACTCACTGAGGAGTTTCACAGTCTACACCCTGGCAAGCTGTCAGACCACAACGTAGAACACCAGAAGGTGTTCTAAGAGAGGGAGGCTTTGTAACATTGTGACATTCTACATCCCCAGCAAACCGCCAGAGGGAACCCTTGCCCGAGTTCTAACCCACTTCTGTGTTAATCTGCTTCCGGTTTTCTACGGACATTTAAGCCACGTGCACCCCAACTTGTGAAGTGTTGTTCTCTTAAGTTCATTACCAAGCCATACTATTTCCTTCTCATTTTCTATTTGCGTATTTGTGATTTTTCGGATTTGATTGCCTGAGTGTTTTGTCTTCATGGTTTGTTTTTTTTTGCTCTGTTATTTGACCCTGCCTTTCGGATTACGATATGGATTGCTTGTTTTTTAAAATACTGTAAATCTGCTTATGGATCCCACATGCTCTGCTTTGGGGCTTTCCTTATAGACACATCCAGACTGCCAATGCCTCTAGCTCCAGCTCCTGCCACAAACCCCACTATGACTAGTGCCAGTGAAACCTCCATTGACTGCTTTAAAATTCAGTAAAGGCTTTTTGTTGAACCTTCTTCCTGTCTTTGTCCTGTTCTGTGTTCCAGTGCACCAACACAGTTTATGTAGAGTATACACATCTTGCTGTGCTAGTCAGTTAACTCTTTTACCCACTTCCTCAACAATAGCTCTTTGCAAATGATGGGTATGATGGTGTATAATATATGTTCTTCATCAATCGTTCAGTCATTTTGGAGTATCGGAAAAATAATGGTCAAATGTACATATTGATTATTGATTTAATTTCAGAACACTTATTGCATAAGAAAGGTTTATTGCATAAGAAACATTTTTATGCATCAAATATTCAGTCAGGTAACCAAAGACTTTAGCAACATTTTCCTTTCTACGTAAATTTTAAAAGACAAATGTCAGATACATTGGTTAAGATGCATAATACATGACCAGTTTTCAAATCAAAAGGTTCAGCATACACAAAGGATAAAACTTTTTTGCACATAAGTGTGGAAAGGAAACCTCTGTGTCTTCACATCGCATGAAGATTCCCAAGTTATAGTAAAATCTCACACTTTGCTCATGAACATTTCTTGTCGAAAAACAACTTCTTTATTGAAAGGAAGGTAATTAGTAAAAATACTTGAGTCATTGACTCTCAGTTAAACAATTTATTGGAGAGTGGTGGTAATCCCAGGCTTTATACCTTTCTCAGAGTCAGAATCGATGTGGCATGCTTTGAAGTTTCCCAGTAGTCCACAGAGTCTTCATATACCTGGTTGCTGCAAATTTCCTTTGGTTTTTTTTATAGGCTCACTCAGAACAGTTTTGATGTAAGGCCTGTCTTGCCAATCACAAAGGGTGGCCACAGTGATTGCTTGAATTTTTCCAGGGATGGAGTGTGCTTGATACCGCACAATTTTCATCCTAGCCACCATGTATTTCATCTATGGTTTAAATAGCTTTTCCATCAATCTGTTAGAGCTCAAGTGTAGATAGTACTCATCAGAATCAAACAAGCACGAGTGTTGGAGTTGACTTTGGTGATCAATCGTACAGCCATTGCAGTTGTCTTTCAGATCTTGATCAATAATTCTGTCCAACCATTGTCTTGTCTCAGCACAGATGATGGCTAGCACTGTGGTGGATATGTAACCATCAGTGTCATCGTTTGTAGGCAGATTAGAGAATTCCTAGGGATTTGCCAATGTTCTCATCATCTTTACATCCAGAACAGGTCACATCTTTATCCATGGTAGTGGCTGGTAGTGGATGGTAGTTATCCATTTCTGTTTGTAGGCCACTGGTGAAAAGAAATCCATTCTAACAATGTAGTCAAAGTTCTTACTTTATTTACGAAAATTTTTCCAGTCACACTGCTGAAATCTGAAAAAAATTAACCACCCTCCTACATTGCATGAAAGACTATGATCCCTAAAATCAGCCTTAACATTTTATGTAATCATTAAACAGTGTGGAGAGCATGAGAATGCGGAAAAAGTTGACTCCAAACTGGTCTGGCAAGTATTCAAAGACTAATGAAAAGGCATCTGTGTGGTTAACTGTGAGATATGAAACCTGCTCATTTTTAGTCATGCCAGTGGGCTGGCTGGAGTCAAGGTAAGACCTAAAAACCAAACATTTCATGATATAGTTACCACTGTGTTCTTTTTATATACCTTTCAGTAGAACAAAGAATGCGTTAGTGTTGTTTTTAATGATAAATAAAAGTATTGCTCTTATAGAATGTAATAATATATATTCTAGAATGTATAAATAAAAGAAATATCCTTTACCATCCTCTTTTCACTTTTATTGATTTCTAGCTATATTATATTGTGTTAAGAATATATTTAAAATATTAAAGTAATTATGGTAAAGGTAAAGAAAAATAATCAAATTTTAATAATAATAATAAAATAATGCTATGTTGTTATGTATCAAATATGTTGGTTAAGTAAATGAAAACTAACTAAATTCATAATACAATGAGTTAAAAAAAGTAATTTGTAATTTTTTATTTTTAATACCTTGACTTACGAGTTTAATTCGTTCTGTGACCAAGCTTGTAACTCAATTTGCTCGTATATCAAATAAAATTTCTCCATTAAAATGAACAGAAATGCTATTAATTCGTTCCAGCCCCCCAAAAACCACACCAATTTTTTTTGTTACGTTTTGTTACACAGTTTTTAAATAAGAAAAATATACTTTATAAATAACAATTAATGTATAAAAAAATAATAATACATAATAAAAGAGAATGTAAAGAAATAAACTGGTTTTATTAAGTGTATTTATGTTGAAGATCAGACGAAGATGCTAGCGGAGGTGGAGGAAATTGGCGGAGTTTTTTATTTCGTGCTCTATCGCTTAACTTAACTTACTCGCTACACACTTAATGCTACAATTAATTGGTAAAATTTAACTTACACACTATGCTACACTTTATCGCTAAACTTAATTGCTACTTTTTTACATTTTTTTTTCACTTCACTTAATCATCTTCTTCACTGACTTTTGCCTTTTTCGCCACACTTTCCTCGCTTTCACTTGCAGGGCGTTTCAATAAAAACCTCTCCAAGGAGGTTTGTTTCTTCCTCCCTTTCAAAATGTTTTGATAATGGGTGATGAAGTGTCGTTACACAGCGCCAACACACGACCTGGAGAGATAACCACGTGAACTGAATGCTCGCTGGGCTACCAAGTGGCGGGTGGCATAAGCTCGCTCGCTCGTAACTCAGATCTCGGCTCGTATCTCGGAAAACTTGTCAGTTGATTCACTCGTAAGTCAAGGTTTCACTGTATGTGGAATAGGGAGACTCTCTTATTATGCACAATTATGATGTAATTCTTGAAGTAACGTTGAAATTGATTTAAATTATACTGACGTGCCGACGTGAGGAAAGTGGGTGAATTTTAATAAGGTGATAGAATCCTAAATAACTTAGACAGAGAAATGTGAATTTTTGTTTTACAAAATGTCAGTAAATTAATGCTTTATATAAACATATCACAGCTGTGTCATGTATTCCTTAGAAATATCTATCATTTCAGTAATGTTAATTATTAGATTGACAGCTAAATTCACAAATCTGTCTTAATAGTAAACAGCTGAAACATTATGACTCTGACATCAAATCTATACATAAATGAAATTCGATGCAGTTTAATTTGTACATTTAACAATGGATAGTCCATCAAAGCAGCTTTATAGCAGTATGTAAATGCAGGAAATACATTTTAAATGTATACGTTTTTCCTTGATTTGCAAACCTGTGGTGACAGTGCCAAGGAAAAACTCCCTGAAACTCCCTGGTAACAGACTCACTCATCATAGTGTGATTAGTAATAATTCCCCTTCTATACCTTTGTACTATAAGGCAGATGTGGCCCAACATGCAGATTTTCTCCATGTAGCCAATGAAGGGGAGAGATAGACTGAAAGTGTCTCTTCAACCCTAGGCATCACCGCATACCTCTGTTCATCAATGGCTGAATAGTCAGTAGTGGCTGATGAGAACAGTCAGGCAGAAAAAGGATTATTCCACAACCTCGACACCTCAGAGTGGAGGTAGGGAAAAAAATGGGAGATGCCTGCATGGAGGTGGAAGGTGGCGTGAAGTTAGTCAGAGATTGTCAAGCTCATTTTGGACAATACTAACCTTTCATCATGCCAAACTAAGCTAAGCTTAGCAACTGTGATCACCTCCAGGAGCTTTTCGAACATCACAAAATGTGGTGGCAATTCGAATGCTGTTTGCTCCTTGGTTCCCTCATTGGTTCCCTCATCAAGCTTCTCAGAGTTTGATGCAGATAGCATGATATCCTCATCTGTTTTCCTGTATATTTTTTTCCATGTTATGCTAAATTTTCTTTCTAAATACCATATATCAGAATAAGCAGGACTTAACACCCTTAACCTTCACTGTGAAAATGGTGAATCGAAAATATCTTAAATATGTGCAAATTTATCCCTTATTATCAGATGATTATGAATTAAATATTAAATTACTCAGTCTGATTTTAGATGCTTTTACACCACATTTCAAACATTACATTCTCATTATTAGTTGATAATTTAGCTTCAGAAGAAGACTGTTTTAAACTTAAAATGATATATGTACTGTAATGTCTAGAAATAGGTCTGCAATTTAAGTTGGACTAGAGGATTCTGTGCCAGCATAGTAGAAAATTAATTGGCTCTGGGAATGTTTTTAAGCAAAGGCAGATACACAGAGAAATTCAGAAGGAATGCAGTAGTGTATAATGCAACAGGTTCACTTGTGACATGGATGTTTTCCTTCATTAAAAAGAGAGCTTTGGTTTAAAAGTATCTTTTAGGTAAAAACATATTATTGTTATTTTTAATGATGTAATACTTAAAATAAAAATCTGTGAAGTAAGTGAAAGTTGTTTTACTGATTATGAATGTCTTCAGGAATGTGCTCAGTAGTTCTTTGCACCAAGAGACACCAAAGTGATACCAGCTGAAGTCCAAAAACTGTGAGCATCATGTCTAATAAAGGTAAGTCATATATTTTATGAATGCAACAATACTAATCATTTAGTATTGCTACAAATTGCTACTAAATATTGCTAGAAAGAAGACGTTGCATTTAAAGTGTATGTAGAAATAAATATGTCAGACTTTTTAAGTTATAATACCTTTCTGATCAAAAACAAAAAAAAATTATTTTTTACACTTTCTTTTGATCTAAAGAGTTTCTTCTATTGAAAACCAATTAAAATCGTTTTAAAGTCATTTTTGCAATAAATATAGTTAATCTGATCAGGTGTATAACAATAAACATAACTTTAGTCAGAGATCTTCTTTAAGAAAAGTCCAGCTTAAATGTTTGCTTTATTTATTTTGGAGTAAAAGCTCTTTTTAACCATTTAAGCCTGAAAGGTGATGGGTAGTTGGGGTTAAGAAAGGAACCTAGGAAAACTTGTGAGTTGTCTGGCAAAAAGCCAAAAATGACAAAAATGTGTTTGAGATAAGAGCATGAAAATGGCCTTAGCTCAAGACTATATCATTTGTCAAGCCTGAAGTTTAAGTTTGTGTCCAAAGTTCAAATTTGTGTGTATCACCACAAGGTTAACTGACTGCTGAATCTAGATGGTATTTTGGATTATAACACTGTTCCACTTGACTAGTATCTGTCAAGACAGGTATGCAGATTGGAGACCCAAAGGTACAGTGGGGTAAACACAAATCAGAACACGCTGCACTTAGGTCTATGGGACTCAAGTCCGGTCTCAAGATACTTTCTGTTTCAAATCTGACTTTATAACTTGGAGTATTGGAATTTGTACTTGGACTCATTTTCATTAAATGCTGTTTTGGCCTCATCCAAGCGTTTTTAAAAATATTGCTTGTATTGTCTTTTCTTTTCACATGTACAAAGTTTCACAAGAAATAATTCCTTCTTTTAGAAAACAGTCTACTCATTGGTGAAATGTATGAATGAAGCAAACTAGTTTAGAGACTTGGCCTCAGAAACAAATTTGATGATTTTTAGTCTCTATGTTTTGGTCTTGTTTTCATTTGGACTTGATCTTGACTTGACCCCCTCGGTTTTGACTCCATCTTAACTAGTCCTGGCTGTGGAATTGACAAAAGCAGCCTTGACTACAACCCTAGGAATACTACTACTACTACTACTACTACTACTACTACTAGGAAAGTCTGGTGTTCTCTTACTTCATAAAAACCTTCCAGTAGTTTGAACGACAACCCTAATTGTCAACAGGTCTGATTGTTTTTGAACACTGAGGAAGGAAGTATAGTAAAATTACCACATGATCTTTGATATTAAATTATGTGGTGTGTCATCCTCAAGTATTTCGGCTGGATGGTAGACAGTCGTGAAATTGGATAATAAATGTGTAAAAATAATAATTTAAGGCATGATCTACCGTCAGCCAGTCTAACCATATTTTAAACATGTTTTAACAATGTTCTACTATATTTGACAGTTTCACTATAAATGTATTAACCCTTGAAAGCCCAATGTCCCATCAGCAGGTTCAAACATATCTTTCTCATTAAGCTTCTGTTACTGAATAATATTTTGTTTGTCATTTGTGGTGTTTAGTAACACTATCAGTAATAAGCTGGGTCTTAAACAGAGGTCAAAAACATACAGAACAAACCTATTTGACTAAACATCAGAAAAAATTAAACATTTCACATACTATGATGTTGTCAGTATGACTTTGTGCCCATTTTCACAACAAAGAATTTGTATAAGATTAAGTACAGAGTGCAGTAATACATTACTCTTTTTCACTTCTCTAGTTTGGTTGATATCCTGAATTGTTTTAAGGTTAAAAATATGTGTGGTAAACATCTTGACATCAATTAATTAAGCCTTAACTGCCTGAACAACTAGCTAAAATATTTATTCAAGATTTGCTCAGGTAATTTTGATAGAAACTATAATATTTTGGTTGGGAGTAGTATATCTGTATAACTGAACAAATAACCTCTTGACTAGACAACAAATAATCTGAGGCTAGTTAACAGTCTAAAAGATAATTAATATTCTATTAATTGATTAATGTGTGATAAAATTGTGTAAAATGTGACTGTTACAGTGATTACTGAACCTCTAACACTAGAGACCATATAGTTAGTTTGTGAGAATAGAATGACCAGATATATCGTCCACTGAGTCTAAATGGAAATTCAGATTTTGCTGGTGTTCCACTCGGCCAGTATTTACCTTTCGCAGAGATATCTTGCCAAGCAGCATTACTGATGTTAATCTGTGTTGGGTCCTGAGTCTGGTTTTACTAGTCGGCCATATGCTGGGTGTTGGAGGCAGAATATTTGTGAATCGTGACATTAGTCTGTACTGCTCTGATAAAACCTGTGATCACAGTGGTGATACACAAACACATTGATGCTTTGTCACCACATGCTACCCCTTGTCATGAAATCTACTGAGACTCAGTGAAATAGAAGCTGCTGCTTTTTAACTGGAAATATAGTTCAAAACATATACATGTGTATTAAGGGGGTTAAGTCAAGGTTGTGTTCAAATAAAAGACGGACTGATATTAAGACCAAAACTATTTTTATAGACAGTAAATGAAATGAAGTACAAGTCTGTCTGGTAATAGAAATGAATGGTTTCTATAGGCAGGATTAATTTTCAGATGGACACTAATTAAATGTAGAATACCATGAACACAAACAATCAGACTGAGGGACAATTTAGAGTTCATTCCAACTACTGGAATGATTGTGGAATGTGAAAGAACACCAGACTTTCTTAGTAGTAGTACTAGTAGTAGTATACCTAGTGTTGTAGGCAAGACTGCCTTTGTCAAGTCCAAGATCAGGGCTAGCTGAGATAGAGGCAAACCTGTGGGAGTCAAAATCAAGTCCAAATGAAAATGAGACCATAGGATAGAGATCAAAAACCGTCAAATTCTTTACTTTAATTAGATGGTTTCATTCTTGTCTTGCACCAATGATTTGGTTGCATCTTGAAAGAACAGAAGCTTTCTTGAAGAAGGAATTATTTCTTCAGAACCTTTATCTATGTAGAAAGAACAGACAACACAACACAAACATTGTTTTTAAGGTAGGTACAAGTCAATACCGAAAACTAACTTCTACTGAGTCCCACACCATTTTGATGTTTGTTTAGCACATTTACTTTCAGATCTCTGAACACTGTTAACACAGTTCCTTGAACAGTTAACACATGTTCAAGTTAAGCTCTATAATAAAATTAATGAAGCCTGAGGTATGCATATAGTTTCAGTGTTTTTCTCGTCCATTTACTGTTTCCTTAAACAGTAAGCCAATGGCAGAAGGTCATTTTTCTTCAACCTTTCAATTTCTTATGTTTATTTTACAGGGAAACGGTCGGAATGTTTCCTGGGATTTGTTGCCATTCTGCTCATTTATGTGCAGTTGGTGAAATCACAAGGACTTGAATTTTCAGACATGCTATTGGAGGTAAATTCCAAACACAACCACAACAACAACAACAACAAAAAAAAAACTTCTAAAATATGAGTTAAGTAGATACAAGCAGTAATCCAGTCACTATCAAGTTGCAAAATTTCAAAATGAAATGTAATTTGACAATTTTTATTTATTTATTTATTTATTTATTTATTTATTTATTTATTTTTTAACCAGAAGAATTTTACAAGAACTAAGATTTACAAGTACTAAAAGTTATTTTACATATTATAATATATGATTGGGATAAATCTAAATATTAGACATAATATTAAAGTAACAGTGATTAAGCCGCTTTGCCTAATTAATGACTTTTCCCCCCTCAAAATTCAGTTTAGCGACACAGATGGCTACAAAAGGGAAAAACGAGATGGTAAATAAAAATTCATTAGAGTTACAGTATGTTTAAATTCTGCTATATGATTTTAAATCAAATCTATATATTGCATTTATATCTCTATTTTATTTCTCTATCTGTCACTTAAGTAACCAAAATCACATTTTTATTTCCAGTGAGCACGGATATACTAGAATACATTATAATCATAGAGGTGAATGTGTCACAAGCCATTTATTTGGAACAAATCAGATCGTTACTGGAGTCCACCAGCGCTATTCAAATAGACAATACCACAGAAATTGATAGCATGAACATTACAACAGGTAAGCTCTGTTCGAAAATAACAAAACTTTTACATTTAAGTTCTTAATTATAAAGGTATCTTAATCTAAGCTATTGTTTGACACAGTGAGAACTGGCTTAGATGTGATTAGAGACTACTAGAGAAGGATCCCTAAACCCAGCTGGAATTACATTGCAAGATATTCTGCCTGATACACACACACACACACACACACACACATTGTACAAGAATTCTTTATCTGTTATCATAATTGTCATGGACTGCTGGACAGTTCCCTGCCAGAACACCAGAGAGTGGTCTGGCAGGGTTTCTTTATGCTCCCATCTGCAAACACAACATAAAGAGAAGCACATGGGAACTTAAAGAAATCCTGCCAGACCGCCCTCTGGTGTTTTGGCAGGGAACTGTCCAGCAGTCCAAGACAATAATGTGATTTACATTTACATTTATGGCATTTGGCAGACACCCTTATCCAGAGTGACATACAAAAGTGCAGTCTATCAATGAATACATTAACACTGGTTAAATAGATTACAGACTTAGGATACCATCAGCCTAAAAAGGATTTTTTTTTATTAAATTGATACAACAATACATAAAACAAACAGGGAAAATAAGGGCTAGTTGAAGTGTTTCAGTAAGAGGTAGGTCTACATCTGTCATTTGAAGCCAGTAACTCAGCTTTTTGGATGTCTAGAAAAAGACTCTTGACATATACCTACCTCTTACCCTGAGAGATGGTGGGACAGTTTGTGCATGTCTGTGACATTCTTCTTTCTGTACAATCTTGAAAAAGCATTATACGTTTGATTGGTTTGATATTATGGAGAACCATATTTTGAGATATGTGTTTTGTTAGCACAGAAATTAAAATAGTTCCTAAGCCAAACTGGAAACTAGTGATCTGGTCATATAATATGTTTTCAGCAATAGGTTAGAAGAGAACCCGTGAAACATTTAATGACACAATGTAAAGATTGTTTACAGAAAGTTTCATGCTTTTTTTGCCTCACAAGTTTATTTTTGGATGTTAATTAATCTGTTTATTATTAACCTTAAATTATGTGGAATGTCTGCCATACAAGTCCTTGTGGAGGAGCTGTTACTATATTAACCACGACATATCATCTGAACATGTGGCGTAATAATTTATGTTCTAGGTAGAACTATTGTCTGAGCTACCGTTGTTTAAAAAAATTTATTTACACAATCAAATTTGATACAGGATTAGGTAGATGGTTGACCATCCATCATCCCAAAATACACTATGATAAGAAGTATTCAAACTATATTATGTTATTACTATATTATGATGTGAAGAGGGAATTTTTTGTGCATTACACTATGTGAAATGTGACGCTAATACTTTTAAAGTTTGCTTTGCTGACCCTTTCATAACAAGTCATCAATATTTTCTAATGTAAATGGTTTGAAAAGTCTTTAAAATAGTATACAAACATCAGTCTGCTTTCAATCCACAGTGTGCAGTTTGAATGGTACTGAATATCAGTGCAGGTGTGAGGATCAGTATTTCTGGCCGTGTGAAAAGTGTACACTATATGTACCTTGTAATAACGTCACCAATTCCTCATGTGGCTGCATCAACTCTCTTCCAAATGATGGACACTTCTGCCAACCAATCAGTGAGCTGAGTATGTATGACATGCAACATAAAGTTCTCATGATAAGGTTTTCTAAGAAAAGAGTTTGTGAAACTATTTATTGGTACTTTGTGATTATGGTAATGCTTTACTTCACAGATAACTCTACATGTCCATCAGACACCTTCCCAGGTAAAACTACCCCAATAACTACCATAAAATTCTAACCAGTGTTACTTGACTTAAATGATGATGATGATTTATTTATTTAGTTATTTATTTTTTGTGTAATGACCTATTTTCACCTTTCTCTCAGCTGATTATCTGATTGAGTTTGAGATGGAGTTACCTTTCCAGTATGATTTGTGGAACAGTTTGGAGACAACCAATTTAACCGAAATAGAAATGGACTTCAGTATCACTGACATTAACCTCACTACAGGTAACTGGCCTCTCAGTTCTACTAAATCGTATTCTAAAGATCATACAGAGCATTTCAAAGATTGTTTTCATGTAAAAAAAAAATAGTTATTTGACCTTTTAATACAATGAGTGTAGGAGACATTTACTGCTTTATTCGCGTGTTTAATGTTGTAGATTCCTGATAACCATTTTACATAGATAGCTGCATACACAATATCTTTAAACAATCAAATACACTGTGTTTTATTATTGTTTAGATTATCTAAAAGATATGTTAAAATCACAAAACTGTTTTAACAATACTTTTTCACATCATGTTTTTGTATTTCACAGTGTGCTCATGGGATCGTACTGAATATCAGTGCAGTTGTGTGGAAGAGTATTTTTGGCCATGTGAAAAGTGTACACTAAATGGATCTTGTAATGTCACCAATTCCTTGTGTGCTTGCATCGATTTACTTCCATATGATGGAAACCTCTGCCAACCAATAAACGAGCTGCCAAGTATGTATGACACATAACATGAATGATAATCATTTCTAACTAATGAACTTTCAAAACCAAATTGAAAACAGACTCAGTTATGATAAAATGCACAGTAGTAGCTTCAGGGTTAGAATTGGCATGAATAGGGTCGTGACGACGGGAGAGAGCATCAGCCTTGCTGTTCTTGCAACCTGGGATGGAATGTAAAAACAAAGTTGAACCGGGTGAAGAACAATGCCCACTGTGCCTGGTGTGGGTTTAATCATTTGGCGTCTTTAATATATTCAAGGTTCTTCTGGTTGGTGCAGACCTGGAATGGTTGTCGTGCCTCCTCCAAACAATGTCGCCACTCATTTAGTGCCTTCTTAATAGATATACTGTAAGTTCCTGGTTGCCTACATCATAGTTGGCTTTTGCAGTGGTAAGTTTTCGAGAGAAAAAGGTGCATGGATATAACTTTCCTGGGTTACGAGCACGGCTCCAATCCTGCAACGAGGCATCCACTTCCACTAGGAAAAGCCGGTCAGGGTCAAGGTGCTGGAGGATGGGTGTGGTAGTAAAATGATTTTTAATATTTTCAAAGGCCGATTGTGCCTTTTCAATCCATTGAAGTTTCTTAGGTTTTTCTCTAAGCAGAGTAGTGAGAGGGGCTGCCACAGTACTATAATCATGTATGAACTGTCTGTAGAAATTGGCGAATCCCAGGAATCGCTGCAGGTCTTTGACGCTGGAGGGGATGGGCCACTCGGTTACAGCACTGACTTTGTTACCATCCATTTCTAAACCTCTATTACTAATGATGTAACCTAAGAAAGATATGATGTGATAGTGGAATTCACACTTCTCTGCTTTGACAAAGAGTTGATGTTGTAGTAGTTGATAAAGCACTAGACAGACTTTGAAAACTATCTATGTAACTATCACACAGTGGTCAAGGAGGTCTCTACAGATTTCGTTAACGAAGGACTGAAAAACAGCTGGGGTTTTTGTGAGTCCATAGGGTGTAACCAGATGCTCATAGTGTCCTCTTGTTGTTACAAATGCAGTTTTCCATAAGATTATATGCACTCCTAAAGTCCAGTTTAGTAAATAGAATTGTCTCTTGGAGCTGTTCCAGGGCAGATGTGAACAGTGGTAATGGGTACAGATGCTGCACCGTAATGGCATTAAGTCCCCAATAGTAAATGCAGAGTTTTAATCCCCCATCCATTTTTCCCCAACAATGAAACCAGAGGTGGCAGGAGAAGTGTAGAGTCAAATGAAACCGGCAGTTTAAGCTTCTTCAATGTACGCTTCTATTGCTTGGGTTTCTGGGGCAGATAGAGGGAAAATGCAACTCTTAGGGAGCATGGAATTAGGCAGCAGATCAATATCACAATCCCATGGCTCATGTGGAGGGAGTGTGGCAGCACTTTCTTTATTAAAAATCTCCCGTAGGTCTTGATGTTCTTTAGGTATGTAAACCATAGAGGAGGTATTGGGGCTCTCTATGGAGGTAGTGTGGCAGGGGAGAACAAGATGTTTTTACAGACAGTAGTCTTGGCATTGAGAGGACCATTGAATAAGTTCATTCTTATTGCATGATATTTTTGGATCATGTTTATGAAGCCATAGGAATCCCAGGATGATCAGGTTAGCTGGTGATGAGGTGAAAAGCATAATTTCCTCTTTGAGGAAAGACCAGTTTGAATAGTAATAGGTGCAGTTTGATGAGTGATGAGGCCATCCCCAATGGGTTTGTTATCCACTCCAGTAATTTTTAATTTTTGCAACCCTTTACAATGATCCGCTGAACTAATGAATTTATCTGGTAGTGCTATGCGTACCAGTATGCTCCTAGATCCCGTAGGATTAGTTACGGCTTTGAGGAGCTGCACATTGGTATTTTGGAGAGCGGTGAGCTGTTTTTGGTAGGCTGCGATGGCTTGGCCTTATTGGGCTATGATGGCTTGTTGCTGATCAAGGTTGGCTGGATCCATTGTAGGCAAAGTATCCTGTAAGGGAATCTGAGTCGGATCCATGTGTGGAAAGTCACCTGTTTAATTAAACTGGCAATATAAACCAAAACATAAGACAAGGCCAAGTCATGAAAACAGGCAAGGAGTCAAAAAACAGAAAATACAATCAGCGGAGTATCCAGAACCAGGGGGCAAATCTGAAATAGAAAAATCCAAGAAACCAGAAACAGATCATACATGAAACAAACAGATAGCAAAATACAAAGGCTCAGTACGTAGCTGAAACTAATGGTACTTTGCGAATAATTGTTTGGCGAGTACGATATTATGAGTCTGTGATTGCAGAAGCAAAATACTGGAAGTCCTAGTGGTGAGAGTACCCTCGGCTGGACGGGAGGAGACACTGTGGATGAGTTTGTGACAATAAGGATGTCTGATTAATTCTCTTTTAATACTTCATTAAGATATAATGGTTATTTTTAATGATAAATGTGTGATAACCCCCAAACACAACCACACTGATAGTTCACAGTCCAATAGTAAGGAATGAAAGGAATAGCACATATGTTTTAGATATTTAACTCTATATACATTCAACATGTTTAATGCCAAATACTCTTCTGACAAAGTTGTTTAATCTAGAGGGGGTTAAATAAACTGTATTCTTAATTAATAAATTAATTAATTAATTTTGTATTTTTTAAATTGTTTATTTTATTTATTCATTTTTTATTGTGCCATTTTTTTTTATAGAAAACTCTACATGCCCAACTGAGCCACCTTCAGGTAAAACTACCCCAATAACTACCACAATATGTGCAGAGTCTCACCAATTTTCCTGTACTTTTTCTCTTAACATTAAATACATTTCAACGGAATTTCTTTCACTTTTCTCCCAGTTGATTATCTCATTGAGATTGAGATTAGTGCAGTGAATGTAACGGTTCAGAATCTACTGAGGAACATTTTGGAGACAACCAATTTACCCTTAATAAATAGAGACATCAGTATCACTGACATTAACATCACTACAGGTAACTGACTTTATAGTTTCTGTTAAATCTTATAGACAAAATCTGTCGGAGATCATTATAGACTATTATTATAGACTTGTGGTATTCTATGTGTCATCATTATGTGAGTCACTGTGCCATTATCTTAAAATATTATCTTAAAATGTTAATGCAATGAGGTAAACTCATATCTCATAGTTAGTTAAGCCTTTTTTAAGCATTAAGATAGCATATTCTAAAAACATAAAAATAACACCGGTCATAATGATTTATTCTGTTCCACAGTGTGCAGTTTGAATGGTACTGAATATCAATGCAGCTGTGAGGATCAGTATTTCTGGCCGTGTGAAAAGTGTACACAATATGGATCTTGTAATAACGTCACCAATTCCTCATGTGGCTGCATCAATGCTCTTCCAAATGATGGACACTTCTGCCAACCAATCAGTGAGCTGAGTATGTATTGAAACATAACACTTACAAATAAGCATGTATGATGGAAGCTTTTTTCGTAGTTCAATAACAGATATAATCGTAAATTTTTAATGATAAATGTGTGATAACCCCCGAACACAACCACACTGATAGTTCACAGTCCAATAGTAAGGAATGAAAGGAATAGCACATATGTTTTAGATATTTAACTCTATACACATTCAACATGTTTAATGCCAAATACTCTTCTGACAAAGTTCTTTAATCTAGAGGGGGTTAAATAATCTGTATTCTTTATTATTATTATTATTATTATTATTATTATCATTATTATTATTATTATTATTATTATTATTATTATTATTATTATTATTTATTCTTTTTTTAATTGTTTATTTATTCATTTTTTATTGTGCCATTTTTTTTTATAGAAAACTCTACATGCCCAACTGAGCCACCTTCAGGTAAAACTACCCCAATAACTACCACAATATGTGCAGAGTCTCACCAATTTTCCTGTACTTTTTCTCTTAACATTAAATACATTTCAATGGAATTTCTTTCACTTTTCTCCCAGTTGATTATCTCATTGAGATTGAGATTAGTGCAGTGAATGTAACAGTTCAGAATCTACTGAGGAACATTTTGGAGACAACCAATTTACCCTTAATAAATAGAGGCATCAGTATCACTGACATTAACATCACTACAGGTAACTGACTTTATAGTTTCTGTTAAATCTTATAGACAAAATATGTTCATTATAGACTATTATTATAGACTTGTGGTATTCTATGAGTCATTATTATGTGAATCACTGTGCCATTATCTTAACATATTATCTTAAAATGTTAATGCAATGAGGTAAACTCATGTCTCATAGTTAGTTAAGCCTTTTTTAACCATTAAGATAGCATATTCTAAAAACATAAAAATAACACCGGTCATAATGATTTATTCTGTTCCACAGTGTGCAGTTTGAATGGTACTGAATATCAGTGCAGGTGTGAGGATCAGTATTTCTGGCCGTGTGAAAAGTGTACACTATATGGATCTTGTAATAACGTCACCAATTCCTCATGTGGCTGCATCAATGCTCTTCCAAATGATGGACACTTCTGCCAACCAATCAGTGAGCTGAGTATGTATGAAACATAACACTTAAAAATAAGCATGTATGATGGATGCTCTTTTCATAGTTCATGAACATATAATTGTAAATTTTAAATGATAAATGTGTGATAACCCCCGAACACAACCACACTGATAGTTCACAGTCCAATAGTAAGGAATGAAAGGAATAGCACATATGTTTTAGATATTTAACTCTATACACATTCAACATGTTTAATGCCAAATACTCTTCTGACAAAGTTCTTTAATCTAGAGGGGGTTAAATAATCTGTATTCTTTATTATTATTATTATTATTATTATTATTATTATTATTATTATTATTATTATTATTATTAGATTTTTTAAATTGTTTATTTATTCATTTTTTATTGTGCCATTTTTTTTATAGAAAACTCTACATGCCCAACTGAGCCACCTTCAGGTAAAACTACCCCAATAACTACCACAATATGTGCAGAGTCTCACCAATTTTCCTGTACTTTTTCTCTTAACATTAAATACATTTCAATGGAATTTCTTTCACTTTTCTCCCAGTTGATTATCTCATTGAGATTGAGATTAGTGCAGTGAATGTAACGGTTCAGAATCTACTGAGGAACATTTTGGAGACAACCAATTTACCCTTAATAAATAGAGACATCAGTATCACTGACATTAACATCACTACAGGTAACTGACTTTATAGTTTCTGTTAAATCTTATAGACAAAATCTGTCGGAGATCATTATAGACTATTATTATAGACTTGTGGTATTCTATGTGTCATCATTATGTGAGTCACTGTGCCATTATCTTAAAATATTATCTTAAAATGTTAATGCAATGAGGTAAACTCATGTCTCATAGTTAGTTAAGCATTTTTTAAGCATTAAGATAGCATATTCTAAAAACATAAAAATAACACCGGTCATAATGTTTTATTCTGTTCCACAGTGTGCAGTTTGAATGGTACTGAATATCAGTGCAGGTGTGAGGATCAGTATTTCTGGCCGTGTGAAAAGTGTACACAATATGGATCTTGTAATAACTTCACCAATTCCTCATGTGGCTGCATCAACACTCTTCCAAATGATGGACACTTCTGCCAACCAATCAGTGAGCTGAGTATGTATGAAACATAACACTTAAAAATAAGCATGTATGATGGAAGCTTTTTTTGTAGTTCAATAACAGATATAATCGTAAATTTTTAATGATAAATGTGTGATAACCCCCAAACACAACCACACTGATAGTTCACAGTCCAATAGTAAGGAATGAAAGGAATAGCACATATGTTTTAGATATTTAACTCTATACACATTCAACATGTTTAATGCCAAATACTCTTCTGACAAAGTTCTTTAATCTAGAGGGGGTTAAATAATCTGTATTCTTTATTATTATTATTATTATTATTATTATTATTATTATTATTATTATTATTATTATTATTATTTATTCTTTTTTTAATTGTTTATTTATTCATTTTTTAATTGTGCCATTTTTTTTTATAGAAAACTCTACATGCCCAACTGAGCCACCTTCAGGTAAAACTACCCCAATAACTACCACAATATGTGCAGAGTCTCACCAATTTTCCTGTACTTTTTCTCTTAACATTAACTACATTTCAATGGAATTTCTTTCACTTTTCTCCCAGTTGATTATCTCATTGAGATTGAGATTAGTGCAGTGAATGTAACGGTTCAGAATCTACTGAGGAACATTTTGGAGACAACCAATTTACCCTTAATAAATAGAGACATCAGTATCACTGACATTAACATCACTACAGGTAACTGACTTTATAGTTTCTGTTAAATCTTATAGACAAAATATGTTCATTATAGACTATTATTATAGACTTGTGGTATTCTATGTGTCATTATTATGTGAATCACTGTGCCATTATCTTAAAATATTATCTTAAAATGTTAATGCAATGAGGTAAACTCATGTCTCATAGTTAGTTAAGCATTTTTTAAGCATTAAGATAGCATATTCTAAAAACATAAAAATAACACCAGTCATAATGTTTTATTCTGTTCCACAGTGTGCAGTTTGAATGGTACTGAATATCAGTGCAGGTGTGAGGATCAGTATTTCTGGCCATGTGAAAAGTGTACACAATATGGATCTTGTAATAACTTCACCAATTCCTCATGTGGCTGCATCAATGCTCTTCCAAATGATGGACACTTCTGCCAACCAATCAGTGAGCTGAGTATGTATGAAACATAACACTTACAAATAAGCATGTATGATGGATGCTCTTTTCATAGTTCATGAACATATATTTGTAAATTTTAAATGAAAAATTTGTGATAACCCCCGAACACAACCACACTGATAGTTTATAGTCCGAAAATAAGGAATGAAAGGAATAGCACATTGTCACAGGGACCCAGGAACAGAGACAGGAGAGCTGATGGTGAGTCAAGTGATTGTGTCTTTATTGTGCAGCCAAACAGTGCAAAACAGGTGAAGAACTGAAAACGTAACTTAAAGAGAGGCTTATCTGAGTGGCGTGCAGGGAATCCGAGATACGTCCACACAGGGAGAGACGAGGTAGGAGCTGTAGCTTAAAGTCCACAGGGAACGGGAAGGTAGCATGAACGAGATGAGTGTAACGTCAATAGTAGCCGTTACTTGTGTGAATGAAAGCGCGTTAAATAGTGTGTGTAATAATGAGTGTCAGGTGAGGTGTCAATATTCCGGTGATTGAGGGCGTGGTCGCGAGTCTGCGGTAGGAGCCTCCGTGACACACATATGTTTTAGATATTTAACTCTATACACATTCAACATATTTAATGCCAAATACTCTTGTGAAAAAGTTCTTTAATCTAGAGGGGGTTAACTAATCTGTATTTATTATTATTATTATTATTATTATTATTATTATTATTATTATTATTATTATTTATTCTTTTTTAAATTGTTTATTTTTTTCATTCATTTTTTATTGTGCCATTTTTTTATAGATAACTCTACATGCTCAGCTGAGCCACCTTCAGGTAAAACTACCCCAGTAACTACCACAATATGTGCAGAATCTCACCAAAGTTCCTGTAATTTTGTTATTTCTCATAACCTGTTATATTTACATGAAATTTCTTTTCTCCCAGCTGATTATCTGATTGAGTTTGAGATTGATACAGTGAATGTAACCATCCAGAATCTAATAAGGACCATTTTGGGGACAACCAGTTTACCCATAATAAATAAAGACATCAGTGTCACTGACATTAACATCACTACAGGTAACTGTTTTTTATAGTTTCTGTTAAATCTTATAGACAGAATCTGTCAGAGATCATTATAGACTCATGTTATTATATGAGTCATTATTATGTTACTCATGTCACATAGTCAGATTTTTGGTTCTCCTTAATTATTCTTTATGAATTGCTTAAGAAAGCCTAGAAAAATCATAGCATAATTAACACACACACACACAGACACAGACACAGACACACACAACTTATAATGTTTTATTCTGTTCCACAGTGTGCAGTTTGAATGGTACTGAATATCAGTGCAGGTGTGAGGATCAGTATTTCTGGCCGTGTGAAAAGTGTACACTATATGGATCTTGTAATAACTTCACCAATTCCTCATGTGGCTGCATCAATGCTCTTCCAAATGATGGACACTTCTGCCAACCAATCAGTGAGCTGAGTATGTATGAAACATAACACTTAAAAATAAGCATGTATGATGGATGCTTTTTTTGTAGTTCAATAACAGATATAATCGTAAATTTTTAATGATAAATGTGTGATAACCCCCAAACACAACCACACTGATAGTTCACAGTCCAATAGTAAGGAATGAAAGGAATAGCACATATGTTTTAGATATTTAACTCTATACACATTCAACATGTTTAATGCCAAATACTCTTCTGACAAAGTTCTTTAATCTAGAGGGGGTTAAATAATCTGTATTCTTTATTATTATTATTATTATTATTATTATTAGATTTTTTAAATTGTTTATTTTATTTATTCATTTTTTAATTGTGCCATTTTGTTCTTTATAGAAAACTCTACATGCCCAACTGAGCCACCTTCAGGTAAAACTACCCCAATAACTACCACAATATGTGCAGAGTCTCACCAATTTTCCTGTACTTTTTCTCTTAACATTAACTACATTTCAATGGAATTTCTTTCACTTTTCTCCCAGTTGATTATCTCATTGAGATTGAGATTAGTGCAGTGAATGTAACGGTTCAGAATCTACTGAGGAACAATTTGGAGACAACCAATTTACCCTTAATAAATAGAGACATCAGTATCACTGACATTAACATCACTACAGGTAACTGAATTTATAGTTTCTGTTGAATCTTATAGACAAAATCTGTCGGAGATCATTATAGACTATTATTATAGACTTGTGGTATTCTATGTGTCATCATTATGTGAGTCACTGTGCCATTATCTTAAAATATTATCTTAAAATGTTAATGTAATGAGGTAAACTCATGTCTCATAGTTAGTTAAGCATTTTTTAACCATTAAGATAGCATATTCTAAAAACATGAAAATAACACCAGTCATAATGATTTATTCTGTTCCACAGTGTGCAGTTTGAATGGTACTGAATATCAGTGCAGGTGTGAGGATCAGTATTTCTGGCCGTGTGAAAAGTGTACACAATATGGATCTTGTAATAACGTCACCAATTCCTCATGTGGCTGCATCAATGCTCTTCCAAATGATGGACACTTCTGCCAACCAATCAGTGAGCTGAGTATGTATTGAAACATAACACTTAAAAATAAGCATGTATGATGGAAGCTTTTTTCATAGTTCATAAACATATAATTGTAAATTTTAAATGATAAATGTGTGATAACCCCCGAACACAACCACACTGATATTTGCATTCAACATGTTTGATACTTGTTTTTTTTTTAATTGCACAATTATTTTCTTTACAGACATCTCTACATGCCCAGTTGAGCCATTCTCAGGTAAAAGTACTCCAATAAATACCACAAGGTGTGCAGAGTGTCACCAATTTTCCTGTACTTTTTCTCTTAACATGTTATATTTAAATGGAATTACTTTCACTTTTCTCCCAGCTGATTATCTGATTGAGTTTGAGATTGATACAGTGAATGTAACCATCCAGAATCTAATGAGGACCATTTTGGGGACAACCAATTTACCCATAATAAGTAAAGACATCAGTGTCACTGACATTAACATCACTACAGGTAACTGTTTTTTATAGTTTCTGTTAAATCTTATAGACAGAATCTGTCAGAGATCATTATAGACTCATGTTATTATATGAGTCATTATTATGTTACTCATGTCACATAGTCAGATTTTTGGTCATTAACTTATAATGATTTATTCTGTTCCACAGTGTGCAGTTTGAATGGTACTGAATATCAGTGCAGATGTGAGGATCAGTATTTCTGGCCGTGTGAAAAGTGTACACAATATGGATCTTGTAATAACGTCACCAATTCCTCATGTGGCTGCATCAACTCTCTTCCAAATGATGGACACTTTTGCCAACCAATCATTGAGCTGAGTATGTATGACATGTACCTCTTAAAAATAAGCATGACTGTTGGATGCTCTTGTAATAGTTCATTAACATATAATGACCACCTGCCAAATGCATGCCGTTTCTAGAAATTTTAGTTTGATACCACTGAATTTTTAGACATTCCGAATGTTTCAGACATTTAGAGTGGACCAAATAAACTGTATTTCTTTGTCCATTATAACGAATGTACAAAATACTAAAAAGGTACAAAAGCACTCAATTATGTTTATTTTGGTAGTATGATTAACATGTTTAAAACTAAGTTTCTCATGACAAAGTTATCTAAGTTAGACTAAACAAACTGAATTTAATGTGATTTTAAACTGTACTGTTGTTTTTACTTTATAGATAACACTACATGTCTAGCTGTAACAGGTAAAAACACACCTGCGTTCCCTCTCAATCATTTCAATATTAGTCATATAACAATATAGATATTACAATCAGCTGAAAATTTTTTTGAAGACTTTTAAATATAACTATGGTGTGTCTATCTGTTTGGCTTGGTTTGATTAGGCATCTTTGATTACATGATGTTTTTTGTCCTCTTGTTGTTGTTTTCCCTGCCAAATATAGATCCAGTACTTTATGTAAAACCTTTTTTTTTTTTTACTTAATTTAATTGTTGTGTTATAATGTAAAGGAGGCACAGTATCATTGAAAATTCACTGACCCAAGATTAATGCAAAATCATATTTAGGAATATGATTCTGTTGTATACTGTATATAGTGGCCTGCAAAAGTATTTGGCGCCCTTGATTTGTGTAAATTACAGTGATAAATAGAAATATTCTTCCTGTCAGTATTTTTAATGCATGTTCTTATTGAGTGAATTTTCAAAGTCAAAATTTATTATTGTTTGGCAACTATTTCAAAGAAATTCAAAAACAAGAAAGCTGCTTGCAAGTTTTGAACAAAAGTGTGGCACATAAATTGTCAATGAAGAGACAGTCTGAGGCAATGAATAAAAAAAAAATCTAAGGAAAGTTAAAGTCAAGGTAATAAATGTTCATAACTGTGGAAAAGAGTCATATCTAAGATTTTGGACACCCAAATAATAACTGTTGAATCAATAGTGAGGCAGTGGAAGCTACATCACACAATCCAAGCACTAGCTAGACAAGGCTCTCACTAGACAGAGGTAGGAAGACAGAGTGAGGCCAACAAAGTACAGTGGCAGAGAGTGGAGTGAAGGTGCACCAGACAACCATTTCAAGATTATGCAGAGTAATTGAGACATGTATGAAAAAGAAAGCATTGCCTAAGAAAGCCATATGAATGTATATACTAGCGACTCAAGATTCTGTATTTAGGTTACAACGCACTGTATCTGTAGTGCAAACCTAACACAATAGACACTATCCCTACAGTGAAATATGGTGGTGGCATAAAGCCCTGGGGACGCCTTTCATCCTGAACCTGGGCTTCTTGTCAACATTCAAGGGAGAATGGATAAAGGGATATTACAAGAGAACCAAAAACAAAACAAAGGAAAAAAAACCACCCCAAATTATAAATTCTACATTTTAGCAGGACAATAATTCCAAACACAAAGCAACACAGCAGTGGTTAAAATAATATGGTCAATATTATGCAATGGCCTAGTCAAAGTCCAGATCAGAATTCCTGTGGCACTGTTGAAGACATTTGGTAAATTGCAGTCAACAAATTACATCCAACCCACCTGTAGAACCTGCAGCAAATCTGTAAGGAAGAATGGGTAAAACTGTGTTTAACTGGCAGGAAAGTACTCCCCAACAGACTTAAAGCTGTTTAAAATATAATTGTGAAGGGGTTAAATTCTACTGCAAGCAGTATTTTTCAATTTAAATCTTAATTTGTGACCTTGAAAATGTACTCATTTACTAATTTATTTAAGTATCATCCAGATGAATCTGTTGATTTTTTGAATAACTTTGTAACACAATTAGATTTTTCATAAACTTAACCTCTGATTTTTTAATTAATTAAATTTTTTATTTGTGAATTTGTTTAGCACCATCCACATCAACCTCACCATCCACACCCACCTCAGCAACCACATCAACCACACCATCCACACCCACCTCAACAACCACATCAACCACACCATCCACACCCACCTCAACAACCACATCAACCTCACCATCCACACCCACCTCACCATCAACACCCACATCACCATCCACAACCACCTCACCATCAACACCCACATCACCATCCACAACCACCTCACCATCAACACCCACCTCTACAACAACTGTAACCACCATAAGCAGCACAACTGCAAGTATGATATAAATCCTTGTTCTATTCCTTTATCAACACAAATTTTTAATGCATTTCTTTTTATTTTTGACAAACATATTGCACAAATGTTTTATGTCTAAAACTTTGGATATGTATATATTTCAATTGTGATTAATTTTACTTTCATTTTATGTATTTATTATCCTCCAAGTTGATTATTTTCAGTTGTCTGTTACCTTTTGTTATTTTTTTTCACAGAGATCCGAAGTTTAAGCTTCTCACTGACAATAAGTGAAGTTTTTGTCACTGAACTCACTGACAAATCCAGTACAAAATACAATTCATACAAAGCAAAAATAGAGAATTCAGTAAGTTTTACACAATATTTTTTTTTCAAAAACAATCATTTATATTATAATATTAATAATATAATCCATATTATTTTTATTCTTATAAGCAGTAACAGTGTTGTGTCAAATACTTCAACACTAATGTAAAAATAATATGACCTTCTGGACATTTTTCCCTTTCAGATTAATAAAAGCTACAGTACTGTACCTGGATATCAGGCCAACTCTGCAACAGTGACTGAGTTCAGGTGATGCAACCTATTGTTAAATGGTATAATTATATATTAATTTATATTTTAAGTAATGTCTTCAATGATGTTGTGTGTTTTTAACAGACCTGGCAGTGTGAAAACAGACTTCACTATTCAAGCAACAAGTGCTAACCTTGATTTGTTGTCAGCAAACCAAAACCTTGCTAGTAGTCTCCGTTCCCAGGGATTTAATGTGAGCGATAATGCACTCAGTTACAGTGGTAGGTGCTTGATAACTATATACAGCTTATACAGTATTAATCTTATACATGTTTACAAGTATGCAAAGCTCTTGGGAAAAAGTAGAGATGTACTTGGCTCTTTATTTCAGTAAAAGATGGACTATATCAAAGCAGTGGCAATATATATCCTGGGACAAATCTCAAACTGACCTGCAATTCACCAGTGCTTACTGGCATAAAATGGACCCTGAATGGGGCTCCATTACCCGAATCAAGTAATATCCTTCTACTTAATAATGCCACTCCCAGTGACAGTGGTAAGTTACAAATAAATCTGTAAAATTGTTGCTGCCTTTTTAAGGTATTCTTAAAAACATAGAGCAGCAAATAACAGTAAACTAAACAATAATTTACTAACAAAGCAATATTACCAAGTCAGTATTTAGTGTGCTTAAAAACAAAACCAAACAGTAGCCTTAGGTACAATTTATGTAGCTTCTTGATCTTCACTTGCTTCTTTTTCACTGCATGCGAAACCCATATGTTCCAAAGAAAGTACTCTAGATTATATACATATTAAAATCCTGGATTCACCTGACTATGCTTCATAACTAATAATTACATGATTCAATGTTTCTATTACTATTCTTTTTTTCTGCATTATCAGGTGAATATGCCTGCACAACAATAGTAAACTCTCTGCCCTATGTTATCTGGCAAATCATTACAATTCAGCCATACCCCAACATTCAAGTGAGCAGTGACAAAACCATACAATGTAAGGATACAACAATTCCACTGCAGTGTTGTGTTCAGGTGGTGTATCAAGTGGAATGGAGCTCATCTCTCACAGCTTGCAGCTCAACTTCAACAGGTGACACACACAACTGTTTTTTTTTTCTTTTCCTTTTTGGTTTCATGTGCAGTGGGAGATTATGAATCCAAAAATGAATAAGTAACAATGCTTTGATTGTTGAATCGTATTTGCATGTCTTCACCATTTTAAATACAGTGGTTGACTGAATGATTATTTGCCTGATTATCTTTTTTTTTTTAACAATTTAATTGTATGGCACAGACCCAACGACAGGTTGCATATATTGTAACTGTACAATCCATCAACAGCAGTGCCTGACTAATGACCAAAAAATACAAGTCTCATGCCAACTCAAAACTCCCATCAGTGAAAGCGCAAGTCAATCTTACAACTCAAAGAGCATCACACTAAATGTAATAAATGGACGTGAGTAATCATTTATTTTTATTTACATTTCGTCCCGTCCCCCCCCAAAAAAAAAAAAAAAAACCTTTGTAACAAACTTAGGAATTTCAGAGCACCTCATGTAGCAAGTAGTGGTAGTAGTAGTAGTAATAGGAGGAGGAGAAGGAGGAGGAATAATACAAGTATTATTAACACAAACATTAATTAATTACAAATGACAAAAAAACTATAATTTTTTTCTTTTTCTTTTTAGAATTTGACTGCTCTGATTCTGTATTTGGAGCTGGATATCTAGGAGACGTACAGACAGCAGACTGTGGTAAAAACATGGCTGGCTATCAAGTAGCTGAGTGTAATGCATCAAACCTCTGGAACCCCATAGAAAACTACTGTGTCCTGCAAATCTTTGCCATTTTAAAGGAAGAAGCTAAGGCAATTTGATTTTGTTCTTACTTCCATCAAGGATAATATTAGTGATTTCTGTTTACTGCTTCACAATATTTTGTGTTTTCTTACTGCAGACAGTACCATTGGCAAACATCACACAGTTTATCTTCAACATCAGCAGTAATGCTACATCAGCGATTGAAAACATCATTGACTCTCCAGCTACCATATTAACAATTGTAGATATACTGAAAACCATTTCCAGTCGCTGTCAAGTGATTTCAATTGATCAACCCATTATGAGAGTAAGTAATTTTATTGAGCATATGATTACATTAGTTTGATTGCAAAAGCAGCATTTTATACTATAAGGCAATATTACAGTTAAACACTCCTGTTGCAGCTCCAACTGTTTTTATTGGTTAGATATTTATATTGATAAACTCGATGGACCAGATACACTATATTTAATATATATTAATATATATATATTTTTTATTTTCATTTGCAAGGATTTCCTAAAAACAACGGATGTCATTGGATCAGAAGGTGCACAAGATACGTGGGTGTTTTTAAACAAGAACAGTACAACAATGAATGCCAGTTCTGTGCTTTTGAACTCAACTGAGAGCATTGCACGCAGACTTTCAGTTGAAAACGCCTCGATAACAACAAACTTCTCTTCTATCAATAAACAGCTACTTTCTACCCCCTTTTCTGAAACATTTGGAAAAAATTCAACTACCCAAATATATATTCCAGAGACTACTGCAAAGACATCTCTTACAGTTATAATATCTCCAGCTTTTAACACCATGTTACCTGTTCGAACACTGACCTACAATGACAGCAATCAGACCAAGCTAAATGGAGATATAGCTATGATTGAGACAAACTCGACAATTAACAACATCTCCCTCTCTTTTGATGTCATAAATAATAAACTGGGGAAACCTCAGTGTGTCTTTTGGAACTTTAGTCTTCTGAATGGTGTTGGTGCATGGGACTCAACTGGATGTCAGTTAAAGCTATTAGGGAATGAAAGTGAAAAATATACATGTGAGTGCAATCACACAACCTCTTTTTCAATCTTGATGTCACCATTTACCCCGGATAAAATCCAAGCCATAATCTTAGACTATATAACTTACATCGGGGTTGCCATTTCAATGGCCAGCTTGGTTTTGTGCCTCATCATTGAAATCATTATATGGAAATCGGTGACACGAAATGACACATCCTACATGCGCCATGTCTCCATAGTCAACATCGCTGTCTCCCTTCTGATTGCAAACATATGCTTCATCATTGGAGCAGCTGTTGTTAAACAATTGGGTCCCTGCAGTACAGCAACCTTCTTCATGCACTTCTTTTATCTTGCCCTTTTCTTCTGGATGTTGCTGTCAGCACTCTTGCTCCTCTACCGCACCCTCATGGTCTTTTCCAGAATGACCAGAGGAGCAATGATGGGCATAGGCTTCACTGTCGGCTATGGAGCCCCATTAATCATTGCTGTCATTACTGTGGCATCTACAGCTGGAAACAAAGGATACATTCAACAAGATTACAATTGTTGGCTGAACTGGAGTAAAACGAAGGCCCTCCTGGCATTTGTAATTCCTGCTCTGACGATTGTAGCTATAAACCTCCTGGTGCTTATTGTGGTTCTGTGTAAGATGTTGAGAAGAGGAGTTAATGCTTCTACTCAACCAGATGAGAAACATCCCCTAGTGGTCATTGCTAGATGTGTGGCCATTTTAACACCTCTGTTTGGTCTAACGTGGGGATTCGGCATTGGGACCATGGTGTCATCGAACTTTGGGATTCATGTGGTGTTCGCATTCCTTAATTCACTGCAGGTAGTATTTTTCAAAATTTAATAATTCTAGATATTGTCATATTTAATATATTAAATGTTCAAAAAAAATTTTTTTTGACTCTTTAAAGGGTTTCTTTATTTTGGTGTTTGGAACATTAATGGATAGTAAGGTATGAAGCCATTACACAACACTTCACTTTAAACACACAAACAAAATTAATCTTTGATATTGCATGTACTCTGTACTTTAGTAAGTTGCTCTAGAAAAGGGCATCTGCCAAATGCTGTAAATGTAAATGAATGTTTTGTGGTTGCAGGTCCGAGAAGCATTAACAGGAAGGTTTTCACTGAAGAGCTTAAGTTCTGGCCAGACCAGGGTAAATATTGTTTACGTTAAATATGCTAGTTCTTTGGAAAATGAAATTCACATTTATTTTACTGTAATAATTATAGTTAATGATGAATGTTTTTGAATTACAGAGTACGAGTGCAGGACCAACATCCTCAAGTGGATTTCCTTTCTTTCAAAGAAGGCAGAGAAGTACGTTATTGAACAGCAAGTTAACATTTTTATCAATAAGGCTGTTTTTGCACATTCTGTTTGACCATATTTCATTATTACATTTACACACTAAACACACTCTATTTTCATGTTGGCAGTAAAACAAGTAATAGTATGAATGTACTAAATAAAATAGTGTTTTTTTTATTTTAAATGTTCAGCATATTACTTTTAAATCTGCTGGAAGACATCCATAAACATAAAGAAACCCATACAAATTCCACAATTTGGATTAATTGAATAAGTTATTCCTGGCTTTCTAACAAATTAAAAATGCATTTCTCCAGCCTTTCTCCACTGATTGGCTTCTGGCGCTTATATATCACCATGTAGTCAGCTGTCTTTCTTGCTGAAAGCTGTGGTTTAACCCAGTATTATGACACAGCTCTGGCTGTGAATTACAATTGTTGAGTTTTGTTGGATCAAAATATCTACATTAGTATACTTTTTATTAAGAATAGTTTAATAAACTATTCTAGTTAACTTAGATTTTTTACTCCGGTAATCAGTGTAAACTTTAACTATAGGTTGTAATATAGTAGCTATAAACTGCTGATAATATGTCCAAGTTGTATGATATAGCAAACTTATTGTATTGTAAACCCTGCTCAATGTGAATCATTTTAACTGAATATGAATGTTCCCTTGCTAACCTCTGTGTAATCTACAGCATTATAGGTTTTCAATAATCTTTTCAGTCTTCTTCTTTTGATATTGCACTTAATACATTTATTTAACTTTGGTTTTGTTATGTGTGCTTTATAATGCATCAAGTATGTAAGCAATGTCCTGAAATGTATTGGCACTAATATTTTTGTCTTTTTCAGATGGATACAATGTATCAAGCAATATGGCTTCAAGCAACTCAGATACATCTTATTGACAACGAAACTAAAACACCCTTGTTATAGGGGTCCATTTAACTGCAAACTTCAAACATTATACAATAATCTGGACCTCTGCCTCAAACAAGTTTAGTCCATCTTGTTCCTGTTTCAGAAATGTATTCTGTTTTAAAATTCTATTTCATCAAGTTCATCAACTGGTTAGAAAGATATTTTATATATAAATTTTATAAACTTAAAAGTAAATAAAAACCCCCAAACATACCAAAACATACAGTTTTCCATATATATAAAAATATTATCAAAAGGTTTTTAATTTTGAACCAAAAAATGATTAGATATTTTATTCCTTATTTGCAAAAATATATGTTTGGTATCCAGGCCACTGTTCCTATACTAACTGCTTTGTCATTAATTCATATCTTAAATACATTCTATTGACTGCTATTTACCTTGATTCATCTCATAATTCTATTTGATATATAATTATGCTCTTTTCATTTCTTATTAGTCTATTTGATACTGAGGTCCTGAACAAGGTCGCCTGTTTTCTATATAACATCTAATTAACAGGCTGGTCCTATACAGGTATATGCAATATGTTAATGTTAAATTTTAATGTGTCAGTAAGGGAAACAACTGTTGTTGCTAAAAAAGTGATTAGAGTAACTTGCCAGCATTATGTGCCTTTTTACACGCAATTTGTTTTATTACCTACTGTCATGGCCACCTCTGGGGACACTCCATCATCTCACCTGGACTTCTACAACCAAAGCATCATTTTTTTTTTTGTTTTAACTTTTGTGTCTTGGATGACATTTTGGTTGCTTTCTTCAAACTTGGACCCTTTGTCTTTAATAACATGTCAAGTTTGGATTTGGGCCTGGATTTTGTTGCTGACTCAAATAAATACATCTCAACAAATAATGTATTATATACATGTATTAGATAATTATTATTTACATTCGGTTTAACCCTGTAAGACCCAAATATAGAAAAAAATGAGCAAAATTTTTTTGACCTCTCAGATATTGTTTTAGGAGGCCTGTGATGTAGAAATTAAAGATTTTTCAAGCTTTTTACATTTGAGTAAGTTTTTAGGGAACTGTTGTAATATTGCAATGTTGGGCCTAGTTGGGAGCAGAATTTCTGTATTTGTACTCACTTTGTCTGAACAGATATACAGAACATTCAAGCATTCATTTGCAGGGTTGATTGCTTACTTAGCCCCATAACAGTATATATCATGAGTAATAATCACAATAATAATCAATTGACCCTCTGCAAGTGTGGAGTCGAGCTTCATCACAACATCACCTGACAGTCCAAGTTCAGATTTGGCTCGTCGTATTCCATCTACACTCCCTTGGTACACATCAAAGTCACAGAGCGTGCCAGAGATTCCAGTTCTCACCCACAGTTTGAGCCCCCATGGGTGTGGCTTGCCTGAATACTTGATGTTACTGAATCTCGCCTTGAAAGGAATCATCATTTCATCCACAGAGTTGTGCTCTTCAGGTACCACCTGCAGGCATCTCTCCCTGAATGTGTAGGGGATCTACTAATTCCATTACGTAGAGACTTACATTTTGAGATTTGAGCGGCCATTTTGCGCGTGAGCACGAGGGAGGCAGACGGCGGGAAAAAAAGGCTGCGTTCGTCTTCGGGTAGTTAAGGCCGGAAAAGTTACATTTATGATATAGATGTACATGATAAATATCAGAACCGTGTGATGCTGCTTTAAAAAGTGTCCGAATGTACTAGCAAGACAGTTATTGGGCGCAGAGGAACGAGTTGTTCCCGTGTTGGTACGTGAAGCTGTGCAAAAGGTCTGCTAGCGGTTAGCAAGTGATCCGCCGTAAGAGTACAATACTCTCGTGTTTTCTTCGTGTTTATATTCAGTTTTTGTTTCATTTGTTCAAACGAGCTTGAAACGCATTGAATGCTGTAACTGACTGTGTGAAGAGGATTCGCTGAGTCGTCGGATAGAGCCGTGTATTGCTCGTTTTCTCCACACGCCTCCGTCAGCTGGGATTGCGACCTCGTGAGATCGTTAGGATCTCGGGGCAATCGCTGAGAGTCGTCGAGTAAAGAGGCATTACCCTGCCATCCACAGGACGTCGTTCAACACCTCACCCGCACGCTAAAAGTGGTGATGTGCATTATTTTTCTGTTTTTCAACTTGAACCCCGGTAAGCAACTATTGTTTTCTTTCCGTGAACGATCAGAACAGAACCGTTGAGTCAGATCACTATCGTTTCTGGAACCGTGAGTACTGCACTTCCCTGAGAAGGGGGTTCATAGACTTTCTTCTGTGCACATTTCTGAACCTTTTTTGATACCAGAGCACAGGAATGAACGGAGTCTAACTTCTTCCTTCCTAAGTTCCTGAAGTGAACTTAGAAGTGAACCTGATTTGAAATTGTGGCGTATATTTACATTGTGGCTCTGAGTGAAAAGAAAGTCACTCATTGTCATTTTGTTGTTTAAGTCCAGATTGAAGCTGACACAAATTTGCTGATTTTGTACTTTTTTTTTTTATTTTTATTTTACATTTATTTCATTCAGAATTGACTGAGTTTGTAACTGATTCCCTCTTTTTGTGAAAGAGAATCCCAAGACTTATTTATATTTTGTTTACATAAACATTTTCTTAGTTAAGTCAAAAGTGGTTGTTGCTGTGAGTCACTTATACTAAGGAGTGGGGGCGTCTTACCTGTTCTGTTAGATCTGGGGAGGGTGGGTTTGTGCAGACAGTTACTTTTATTCCCTGAGTTTTCTGCACCTACACACACTTCAGGTAGCCACCGTGTACAGAATACATCCTGAAGCCCTCTTCACCACATTTTGAGCATTTACATATTGCAACAAGACAGGCACAACATACAAGCAACACTTGTATAAAGGCTAAAAGCATTGGGTGGGGGGACTAGGATCCTGTTTCCCACTCAGTCTTCCTTAGTTTAAGTGTAAAGTATCCCCCGCAAGGCGGTGGCATATTCCCCTCCTCCACAAATGAATTCACCCATGGTCTGAGTTTCCAGAGTTTGTCCTTCTTTTCCATCTCTGACACAGTTAAATTGTTTATAAAGTGTAATGAGGTCAACAGAGAATCTGTTGCGGGACATCACATCAGAAACAGGGGTGTACTCCAGACACTTGCATTAGGCCCATCTTCAGGTACATGCCAAGCATCTTCTCAATTTCCTTATTATTGGTGTTTACAGATGTTCCATTTTTTTGCAAGCTGTACTCATTTGTGTTTCTTGTCAGAGCCTCAATCATGTCTTCTGTCACAAACTTTTGGAAGTACTCCAGTGGGGTGAGGAGGGAGGTGGCATCATTGGTGATTTCTGAAACAGAAAAATCAGTATTGGGACTGATAAACTCCTTTTTCAGCCAGCGAAACCTGTCACGAGGTATGGTGTGTTTTTTTGGTTGTGGCTTGATGTCCACATCATTGGCTGGGCAGTCAATGGGTTGGTGGTTTCCTTTGTCCATTTCACCTGCATCTTCATTCTCTGAGTCACTTGCATCAGTGTCATCTGAGTCCATTTCAAAATCGCTCTCTCCATTTTGGACTGCACCAATCACATTCCGCACACTGAATAGATGACCTTTCTGTGCTGGTGGCATTCTGAAATGGAAAAAGTAAAAAAAATAAATAAATTAAATATGTGAATAATACATATGGGTCTTATATTGTAGTAGATAATCTGAAAGAATATGTGTCGAGGGTAGAGATCTAAGTATTATCATTTCAATGCAAATGCTAATCAAAATTCCACTACATTCAAACAATACTGTCTGGCTGACCTATTATGCTCTCTACTTATCATACTACAAGGAACACATGCACCCCGCCCAGAACACTTACAGGTTCACATTCAAGACCATTCACACCGGTCCCTGAACAATGCAACAGACACCCCCCCCCCCCAAAAAAAAAAAATCCAGAACATTCAGAGCCTGTTTTTCTATCTCATAATGTTACAAACTGCTACTTGGGCAACACTCATAAAAAAATCTCAGGATCATTTAGAAGTTAAAAAACTACAAAGATACAGGGAATTTCAGATACTGCTATAGATGATGGAGTTTCAAATACCACATACAATTTATTCCTGTGTTTAATTATGGTCTAAGCTAAACTAAGTAAAAATTTAACAGAAGAGCACATTTAGAACTTAGTTACAATGAATCATCTAACACTTTAAATATCTATTACAATTTTTTTCAATTTGTGACCATGTGAGAAGTGAAGTGTCCTTATGTAATGTGTAAGGAGCACAGGCTATTTTGAATACCACTCTGGCCCAATCAAATTTGATGAATGTTTTCCAAAATAACTAAATATGTATGTGTTCTAGACATTGTACTAAACACAAAAAAAACATTTTGGAATTCTTGACAAATCCAGTCATGCAAAAAAAGGAGATGAGCGCAACGCGAAGTTTGCAGGTAGAGTGAATTCATGGCCAGATGACTGGACCTATAAAAACTTCTTCTCTCCAATAGCATTCTGAGGACAAACAATAGGACACATTAACTATGTAAATGTGGTCTTGAGAAAAAAAAACCTTTGCAGGCCTTTTTTTTTTAGAATTGTTAAAAGTGATGTTGTAATTCTGCAACAGTGGGCTTTACAGGGTTAATTAACTAAACAAGTGTTTCTTATTTTAGTGTAAATATTAATTATCTACATTAATGATTGTTATTTTCTTGCTCCGAAGTGGAATGAATGTCATGCTTTGACATCATCAACATGACAAGAAGTAATGACAAGAACTAATTATAATCACATGGAGCAGTGATATTCAAATGGAGATATTATGTGCGTTGAGAGCAGCAGCATGTCCTGGGAATCTGTGACAGTCATGTTGGAACACGTTTGAAAATCTTAATGTTACAGAATGCATTCTACATAATTCTAGACAATTGCATACCTTTGTGTCATACAACATTTTTGGCACAACAACATTGTGGCATCACTATATGAATGTGATGATCAGGTGTCCACAAAGTTTTGCCCATATAGGTATAGTGACACCTACAACCAGTCTCACTTTAACTATCCATTTGAATTGGAATGAGGAAATAAAACTACAGACATGAAATGTAATAAACAGCTGAATGAGAACAGGTAAACACATGTAAAATACATAGTTAAGTCTTGTAAACATAAGTACTTATTTAAATTTTGATATGTTTTTATTATATCTCAATTTTGTTATTCTCTAATGTAAATGTTTTTGACACTGAATATCGATGATTTATGAATTGGTGTGTTGTGCTTTTAATTCCAATTTGGGACAATCACCTTTTGTGTTAGTTACTGTTGGTATTTTAGAGAGAAATTTGTCACACTGATCAGGCATAATAGCCATAGTCTGCACAAATTTTGGGCTATACTCCACACTTTTAACTATTCTAACTTTTGAACTGTTTAATATAGAAATGAAATTCTTTCCCAGTACATTCTTTAAATGTTTCTACAGCCCACAAATTTTATACAGTCTTCACCTTGGTAATGGGAATTTGGCAAAATGGGAATTTTGACTATATCTCAGTAATGCTTTTCACACCAAATTTGTCACAAACCTTAAGAAAGGGATATTTTCTATGCTATTTTATGTGTAACACATAAACGTTAATTGGTTCACAAAATCACAAAAGTGCTAATATCATTTAAACTCCTTGGTGTAAAATCAATCAATGTAAAATCTCCTTGGAGACTGCTACACTGAATTCATGTATTGTTTTTAAATTCAGGCAGTGTTGGTGAAAAAGATGTATGCATACATACTCTGCAGTGCTTTATATTACCCCTAACTTGGTTAGGGGCCATGCTCTGAGCGGGTAGCACTATGTAGTGCTCAGTCCCTTGGTGCATGCAGGCATATTTGTAACTTTATTTTGTGGACCTAAGAGATGCGAGTAAGAAAGACAACAGAGTTATTATTACTCTCTAATACTGTAACTCTTTAATAGATTCAATTCCTGAATCTATGAATGTGCTCAGTAACTCTTGTATTTTATATGTAGATACACCAAAGTGAAACCAGCTGAATCTATTTTAGCATTATGGCTAATAAAGTTAAGTTGTAATTTATATTGCCTAACTAATAAAGCAAATTGAAATTTTTATTAAACAAAACACAAACAAAACGAAGTAAAAGCACAGATTATCTGTACAACACACAAAACAATAACAAATGCAATACATTACATATTCAACTTAACATAACTAATATGGTTCACAATGTTAGAGTCTTTTGCTGAGAGTGATTTGCAGGTCGCCGACCTTCGTCCATGCGATCCAAATAGACTCAATGAAATGAAAGCTGATTTGTTTTGCTGGAAACTTTATAGTTCTTGGCATACACACAGCCCATATTGTATCTTATGTCTGAGATCCAGTCTTAATAGTAATGTTTCTTACTTCTTTACAGTTATACACATTATCACAAATCAGCAATGGGGTTTTTGCATGTAATATAATGAAAAGGCAATCAGTGAAACTTTTTAAACTTATATTTGAGTGTTGGGATATATAATATTTGCTATACATTGTTTGGCTATAAAATGTTGTTGCCTAGCTAACCAGTTCAACTTTACATACTACATTGTCTCTTTCGCAGAAGAGGTTTGTTTCAAGCAACAATGAGTCATTATTCATCATTGGAAGGGGGTGAGCTTAAAAACCGGTTTAACTGATGTGATTGTGCAGCAATTGCTGTTCATAAAGTCAGATGGCTCAATCTGCAAAGGAATGGCACTTTTATTGCACTCTGGGTATTTTGGTAGACAGGCAAAAGAGTCAAAGCTGAAAAAAAAAGCAACCAATTAGCAATTGAAACAAAAATGATAAATAATGGATAAGCAAATAATTCAGAAAACCAACAAAAAACAAACACAAAAAACATAAAGACTCAGGAATGCAATTAGAATACTTTGCAATGAGCTTATAAAACTGAGTGTATATATAACCAGTAAGTACATTAGAATGCAGTGAGTATCAGGAGACAGGTGATATATCAACTGTTAGTGTCCTGGGCATGTGGATGTCTGGTGGTGTTGAGTGAAATTGTTACATGCGTCTGTGTATGTTTTTAGTTCTGGTTTTGCAGAATTGGTTTGACGTAACTTTCAGACAATTTATGTGAACACTGTAAACACTGTTTAAATTGAACTTTAAATAGACATTTGAGAGACATACTTCTTTACACCTGTAACCATTTATTAATGGCACACAAATGAGGATGGATTCCCTTCTGAGCCTGGTTCCTCTCAAGGTTTCTTCCTCATACACTATATTGCCAAAAGTATTCGCTCACCCATCCAAATAATCAGAATCAGGTGTTCCAATCACTTCCATGGCCACAGGTGTATAAAATCAAGCACCTAGGCATGCAGACTGTTTTTACAAACATTTGTGAAAGAATGGGTCGCTCTCAGGAGCTCAGTGAATTCCAGCGTGGAACTGTGATAGGATGCCACCTGTGCAACAGATCCAGTCGTGAAATTTCCTCGCTCCTAAATATTCCACAGTCAACTGTCAGCTGTATTATAAGAACGTGGAAGTGTTTGGGAACGACAGCAACTCAGCCACGAAGTGGTAGGCCACGTAAACTGACGGAGCGGGGTCAGCGGATGCTGAGGCGCATAGTGCGAAGAGGTCGCCAACTTTCTGCAGAGTCAATCGCTACAGACCTCCAAACTTCATGTGGCCTTCAGATTCCTTCACATCACCAAGTGCAATGCAAAGCGTCGGATGCAGTGGTGTAAAACACGCCGCCACTGGACTCTAGAGCAGTGGAGATGCGTTCTCTGGAGTGACGAATCGCGCTTCTCCATCTGGCAATCTGATGGACGAGTCTGGGTTTGGCGGTTGCCAGGAGAACGGTACTTGTCTGACTGCATTGTGCCAAGTGTAAAGTTTGGTGGAGGGGGGATTATGGTGTGGGGTTGTTTTTCAGGAGCTGGGCTTGGCCCCTTAGTTCCAGTGAAAGGAACTCTGAATGCTTCAGCATACCAAGACATTTTGGACAACTCCATGCTCCCAACTTTGTGGGAACAGTTTGGAGCTGGCCCCTTCCTCTTCCAACATGACTGTGCACCAGTGCACAAAGCAAGGTCCATAAAGACATGGATGACAGAGTCTGGTGTGGATGAACTTGACTGGCCTGCACAGAGTCCTGACCTCAACCCAATAGAACACCTTTGGGATGAATTAGAGCGGAGACTGAGAGCCAGGCCTTCTCGTCCAACATCAGTGTGTGACCTCACAAATGCGCTTCTGGAAGAATGGTCAAAAATTCCCATAAACACACTTCTAAACCTTGTGGACAGCCTTCCCAGAAGAGTTGAAGCTGTTATAGCTGCAAAGGGTGGACCGACGTCATACTGAACCCTATGGATTAGGAATGGGATGTCACTTAAGTTCATATGTGAGTCAAGGCAGGTGAGCGAATACTTTTGGCAATATAGTGTATATCAGGGTGGTGTTCATTGCCACTGTCACCTCAGGCTTGCTCACAAACATTCCCAGCGCGTATCGTGCAGAGCCCCGCCCCCACCTCGGCTACTCAGACCACATCTCTGTGATGTTGATTCCAGCATACAGACCACTAGTCAGACGCTGTAAAACCTGGTTAAAACCTGGCCAGCAGGAGCCATCTCTGCTCTTCAGGACTGTTTTGAGTGCACTGACTGGGACATGTTTAGGGAGGCTGCAACCATCATCAACTCTGTTGACTTGGAGGAGTACACGGCATCAGTGACCGGGTACATCGGGAAGTGCATCGATGACGTGTCTGTCTCCAAGACCATCACCACATGCTTTAACCTGAAGCCGTGGATCACTGCAAAAGTGTGTGCTCTACTGCCTTCAGATCAGGGGACAGGGCGGCCTTAAAAACAGCAAGGGCCAAACTGTCTCGAGCCATCAGAGAGGCGAAGCGCGCACATGCCCAGAGAATCCACGGCCACTTCCAGGACAGCAGAGACTCCCGGCGCATGTGGCAGGTCATCCAGGCGATCACCAACTACAGGACAACTTCACCTGCCTGTGACAGTGACGCCTCCCTCCCATACGCACTCTGAACGAATTCTATGCTCAGTTTGAGGCACAGAACAACACAACAGTGAGGAAGACCATCCCTCCTCCTAACGACCAGGTGCTCTGTCTCACCACAGCTGACGTGAAGAGAACTCTATGCAGAGTTAACCCACAGAAGTCTGGTGGACCAAACATTCCTGGCAGAGTGCTCAGGGAGTGTGCAGAGCAGCTGGCAGATGTCTTCCCAACGCGGCTCAAGACAATGACCATCATCCCTGTGCCTAAGAAGTCTACGGTTTCCTGTCTCAATGACTATCGTCCCGTCGCACTCTCACCAATCGTGATGAAATGCTTCGAGAGGATCCTCATGAGGCACATCAAGTCACAGCTACCACCCTCACTGGACCCCTTGCTGTTTGCGTATCGTCCCAACCTTTCCATTGGCAATGCCATCACCACAACCCTCCATCTTGCCCTTACACACCTGGACTGTAAGGACTCCTACGTTCGAATGCTGTTCATAGATTTCAGTTCAGCATTCAACACAATCATCCCTCAGCAGCTGATTGAGAAGCTGAGCCTGCTGGGCCTGAACACCTCTCTCTGGAACTTGATCCTGGATTTCCTGACTGGGAGACCTCAGTCAGTCTGGATGAAGAACAGCATCTCCAACACCACCACACTGAGCACTGGAGTTCCTCAGGGCTGTGTGCTCAATCCACTGCTGTTCACTCTGCTGACTCATGACTGTGCAGCAATGCACAGATCCAACCACATCATCAAGTTCACCGATGACACGACTGTGGTGGGTCTCATCAGTAAGAACGACGAGTCAGCATACAGAGAGGAGGTGCAGCGGCTAACAGCCTGGTGCAGAGCCAACAACCTCTCCCTGAACTTCGACAAGACTAAAGAGATGGTTGTTGACTTCAGGAGAGCACAGAGTGACCATTCTCCGCTGTTCATCAATGGATCCTCGGTGGAGATTGTCAAGAGCACCAAATTCCTTGGTATTCATCTGGCGGAGAACTTCACCTGGTCACTCAACACCAGCTCCATCACCAAGAAAGCCCAGCAGCGCCTCTACTTCCTGAGGAGGCTGAGGAAAGCCCATCTCCCTCCCACCATCCTGACTGTGTTCTACAGAGGGACCATCGAGAGCATCCTGCATCACTGCCTGGTTTGGGAACTGCACCGTCTCGGATCGCAAGACCCTTCAGCGGATAGTGAGGACAGAGGATATCACGGACACTTACACCGCATGCTGCATCAGCAAAGCTAACAGCATTGTGGATGACCCCACACACCCCTCACACACACTCTTCACCCTCCTGCCATCTGGAAAGAGGTACCGGAGCATTCGGGCCCTCACAACCAGACTGTGTAACAGTTTCTTTCCTCATGCCATCAGGCTCCTCAACACCCTGGACTGAACTGTACAAAACTCTCTCTCTCACACACACACTTAGGACTGAACTGTACATAACTCTCTGTCTCTCTCACACACACACACACACACACACATTCTCTCTCTCTCTCTTACCTGTGTGGACACACACAATTTATATTGTTCATTACTTATTGCACTACCTCAACCTGTCATCTGCTGCTATAGTTATATTTGTTTATTTCTATTTGCAATAGAATACAATATTACAATATTACAATATTTTTACATCATTTCATCTCATTTTATTTCACTTACATTCCATTACACATGTTCTTTTCTTTTTTTCGGTGCTGAGTGTCCTGTGTTTTTGTTGTCTTTTTTCTATTTATTATTTTTGCACTGTCTTGTTGTTGTTCTGTTTGCACCTAGCTGCACACTTTGCACTTTATGTGGCTAAGACAAACTTCTGTCCTAGCTCGGTGTTGTTTTTTTGTGTTTAAACTATATGTTGTATGTTTATGTAGCACCAGGTCCTGGAGAAATGTTGTTTCATTTCACTATGTACTGCGTCAGCTATATGTGGGTGAAATGACAATAAAGCTTCTTGAATCTTGAATCATTAGGGATCAGTGTTAGGGATAAATAACCTAACTTTAAACTTAATAATTTTGTTTCTATATTTAAGATTTATATTTGTAAAGCTACTTTGAGACAATATCCATTGTTAAAAGCGTTATACAAATAAATTGAATTGAATTTAATTATTCAGAAAATGGGGTACAGTCTTCAGCAACAGAATAAGAATTTGAAAACCCAGTTTTATATTATTGATTTTGTGAAAACTGATGTACTGTTGTCAGTGGGTATTCAGAGTAATTACAATATTTACACAGGGAAAGTAACTCGTATTCAGAGATGAGTTATGTTTGTGCAGGGGCATCGCTAGGGCTAATCATTTGGCTGTTCTGTCAGTTGACAAAGGTATTCTCAGCACTTAACACTACATAAATACTAGTATGGTAATTGACCGTTTTGCTCAAGTCAAGTCTCTCTGATGATTCCACCCTCAAAGAAATAGAATAGAAAAGTCACCAAGAGCATGGAGTAGACAAGATACAAATAGGAAGACAGATGAGAGAACAATAAGAGAAAAGAAAAGAAGAGAAGAGAGGCTGAAAACAAAGAATAATACATACAGTATTGCCAGCATAAATGAGGAATAAAATAAGAGGTGCAAGTATAATATAGATTATTGTAAAATAATAATAATAAAAAAGGATCTACATGACACTGCTTCACTCACAAGCTGTAAAAGAGATAATATTGCATGGCATACCTGTGTGAGAGACAAAATGTTATTAATTTAATGAACTCCTTTTTAGTAGCAAGACTCTGAAATGATGGGAGGAGTCAGAAAAAAGATTGGACTGAATGGAATTTTAAAAAAATTCATACTATTTGTGTTAATTTGTGTTCGTTATTAAACAATATTACATAAAAATGCCCTTACAAAATGTGTTATTCTTGCTTACCCTCTCTCCTTAATTAGCCCCTGATGTTTTGGGCTCAGCCTCTGATGTTTTCAAATCCTAGAAATGCCCCTGTGTTTGTGTTTATCATAAATCTACATCTAATTTAATTTGGTAAATCACCTGTTTGTAGTTCCTAAGTTGAACAATAAGGCTTCCACTTTCATTATTCAAAAGATCATAAAAAAGAAGATCCAGAAGATCTAATCTTTGTTTGCAGTTTTTTTTTCTTTTATATATTATACAGTACATTAATATCTAATTGTAAAGACTAATTAATGAAGCCATGGTATAATAAATAAAGTAAAAAGTTGCTAGATATTTTTTATCATAATTTTAATGTTTTTTTTTTTGTGAAATTAATAAAATAATGACAGTGCTTAATTTGAAGCACATTTCTTTGTTTGAATAACGTTGCTTTTAAAGGATTTAGTGGAAAACTAGCTGCTGCTACAACAGTGCCAGGGATTCCTCTGCCAATGTGAAGTATTTATTACTCGCCAGTCTGACACCTAATGCAATGAATCCAACAAATGCACATTTCTGCTGACTCTACTCATCAGAAGGGGCCTGGATTGGGCAGCGGCTATCTAGCACAGAGACGGCCAGGTGTAGACGCAATGTGTCAGTTCAGCTGCTTCAGCTCTGCCAGGGCTCAGACATTCGAAATCTGGTAGCCTAGAGCAGGTGGTGGCTTTCCTCTGGGATGGTCTAAGCCCCCTGCTCCAGGCCGAACTTGCCTGTAGGGTGACACTACATTGGCAGTATATCACGCTAGCCTGGTATCCTGATTTGGAACCAACCTCCACATGCTCACGGCATGCCTAGTCTGCCGAGCCCAAAGTCACCCGGACCCAGGAAGATTAGCTGAATTCCAGTCATTCTTAAAGAATGCCAATGTCGCCAGCTCTGCTTCTACTGTGGTCAAGCCTGGCATCGGTGTTTTGACTGCCCTGAGAAGCCATCTGCCCAAACCACTAAGGTAAGCCCTTCCAAATGTCCCTTCAGTTTACAATTGCTGGTACAGATATTCTATGGTAACACTACCCACCATGTCTCAGGCCTAGTTGACTCCAAGTTGGCTCTCAACATTACTCAGTGCCAGCTTGTTGAGGAACTCCAACTCCTGACTATCACCTGCAGTATTCCCCTGAAGATCACGGCGGTGGATATCCAACCCATCAGGGACAGCCTCATCACTCACCAAACTGCACCCCTCACATTGCAGATTAGACTTGTCCACATGTTGGTGATGCCATATGGGTTAATTTGATCTACTGAAAGACATACAAAGCTCACATTGCCAAACAGACTACTGAAACATAACCTCTTTGTAAAAGGGGGAAAATGTTAATTCCACTGATGCACCATAACCTTCCTGGGGACCAGGAAGACCACTGTGACCATGGAGTAGAGATGGACTTAAGTAAAGTGAGTGCCATGACAGAATGGCCTGCTCCCTCCAGAATCAAGGACTTACAGAGATTCCTTGGGTTCACAAACTTTTACCAGGGAGTTCATCTGTGCCTACAGTTCAGTGGTTGCCTCCCTTACAGCATTGCTCCAGGGAAAACCCAAGAAACCACACTGGTCAGAGGCAGCACAGATGGCATTCAAGCAACTCAAACAGAACTTCACAACCACGCCTATCCTGCGACACCTCAATCCTGATCTACCATACATCGTTAAAGTTGATGCATCATGCTGCAGGATAGGGGATGTCCTATCTCAACGACACAGAACCCCAAGGATGCTCCACTCATGTGCTTTCTTTTGCACATGCCTCTTGGAACCACTTGAATGGCCAGTTAGAGTGACTGAACCAAGAACTGGGCTGTTACCCACAAACCTACTGCAGCCAGGACCAGCAATGGTGGCGTGAGTTCCTGTGCTGGGACGAAAATGACCAAAACTCCCTCACCCGAGGCTCCTCCGGCCTCGCACCATTCCAGTGCACCCTAGGGAATCAGCTGCCTCTCTTCCTATGGTCAGGAGAGCCCTCAGATGCCCTGGCTGTGGACAACTATTTTCACTGGAGCAGGGAGATTTGGGAAAGCTCCCATGTGTGCCTCTAGAGAGTGGTTCGCCATCAATGCCTTCATGCATATTGCAGAAGGCATCCCCACCCACCGTGCCAACCAGGACAGATGGTCTGGTAATCCACTAGGAATCTGCAACTTCAGCTATCCTGCCATTAGCTGAACCCCAGGTACCTTGGCCCCTTCAAGGCTATCAAAGTCAACCCAGGGACATGAGTAGAGAACTGAGTCACAGGGTCATGGGGTTCATTTCCAGTTTCTCGCTTCTGGCTATACAGACATTCAAACCATGCTCATACTATTAATCGCTCACTGACTGTTTTCTCGACCTTGCTTTTGCTATTGCCATTTTGGATTGTTTGCTTAGAATTTATTGGCTTATAATAAATCTCCTTGATGCCACATGTGGGTCCTACTGGTGCATTATTACAGATGCGTAAGCATGAACATATTTTTTTTTCTTAGAAACAGTTGAAGTTATTCAGCAACAGGATTTTGAAAAGGTTTAATTAGGCTAATTAAGTCAGGTCAGCTGTTCTAAAATAAAATACAGAATATGTGTTATTTGTATAAAGTTTATAATAAAATTTCCTTGCAAGATATTTATGTTTTACATTACAGGGAAAATATCAAAATATGATTTGCTGGGGTTCGTTAACATCCTGTTGATTAATATGCAAGTGGTGAACTCACAAGTGCTCCATGAAATTTCAGACAATTGTAGAGGTAAAATAACTTCATTATTTTTAATGTTTAAATAATGTTGTTATGTATATAACATATATATGTTCATGATAAGCTATGATAACCAGGGTTACCTCTGGGGGTATTTACAGCTCTAGAAAAAATTAAGAGACCACTGCAAAATTATCAATTTCTTTGGTGCGAAAATTCAAGCAGGTCAGCTTTGTCTGATGGCCCACGATGGCCATGACAGTCTTGATGTTGTAGTCCTCCAACCACAGCTGATCTGGCTGTGTGGCATGGAGCATTTTTCATTTCAACCTTGGGCAAAACTGAAAATTGGATTTATTAAAGAAGATAAGCTTACTTCCATCCTCTCTGGTCATATCCTTATGGTCTTTTGCAAACCTCACCCTGGCACTCCTGTTCTCTTCATTAATTTGTCATTGTTTTTGTATGTCACTCAATATCATCATACAGTTGTTGAGTGACATTCAATGAGTTTGCGATCATCCTGGTCAGGGGAGAGTTGTTTTTGCCCTCTGCCATTCTGTAGCTTTATTGTCTCCAATGTCTGTAGCTTGACCTTGTTCTTATGAATTGATGTCTTCTGAAATTTTAAGGATGGAAGCAACCTGAAGGTTTCCATAAGTGAAACCTTCTTTTCCTTACTCAAAACGTTTCTTTTTAACTGTTTTGGCATGGTCAATAGTTATTTGACTCCAATCACTTTTGAGGTACTATTAGCACTGTTTTTTTCCAACCAGCTGATCTTATTGGAATAGTATAGTGATGATAACATCAGTGGTTTTTATATTTTTCCTTGTTAAATAAGATTTGGTTCTGGTGATCACAATCATTAAGTGTGCCTGTGTTGGAATTCAATAGACACTAAAATTCAATGGCTGCCATACATGTAAAGCTACTGATTTCAGAAAAATTTGAAATGGTCTCTTAATTTTTTCCAGAGCTGTATCTCCATAGCCATATACTTTCAGGCCTCAGTTTTGATGTGTTGTATGTTCTGAAAATATTTTTCTGCTTACCATGGTTCAAGAGTACTTATCTGAGTTACAATTCTATGTAAACTACACAAATTGTTGTGTTTGAAAATCCCAGAAAATCAGCAGTTTCTATTATAATAAAACCACTATCACAGTGACGGAGATCATACTTTTTCCTCTTAATAAATAGTCTATGTATACCCTCAAAGGTTATTAAAAGTTATTATATAATAATTTTCATTCAAGTAATAACCTTTTTTAAAATTCCAGGTTAGTTACCCAGAGTGCCTCACCTGAGAAAAATAAGAGAAGGTAAACAATAACTTAGATGAGATTTTTATGTTTAAAAAGACATCTTTATATTAAAGATGTCACGAGGGGCGGCAGAACTCGAGCCAGACACGAGAAGTGAACTGGGTTCCCCGGTCAGACACAAGGTCCTCTGGCAGACCGTAGGTGCGGAACACGTGTTGAAACACAGCCTTTGCGGTTTCCATGGAAGTGGGGAGCCCTTTCATTGGAACTAATCTGCAGCCTTTGGAGAAGCAATCGATGATAACCATGATGGTGTTGAACCCATGAGATACTGGGAGGTCGGTGAGGAAGTCGATGGATATGTGGGACCAGGGATGCTGAGGAATCGGTAACGGCTCTAAGAAGCCTTCAGGTAACTGGCAGCTTGTTCATGATTGTGCACAACTGCTGCAAGACCTGACGAACTCTCAATGTCTCTGTGTAGGGATGGCCACCAAAACCGCTGCTGGATCAGCTGGGTCGTTCTGTGGATAGCCGGATGTCCTGTGCTCGGGCTCTCGTGAGTCCATTTGATAAGCTGAGTCCGCAGCGTGGTGGGAACGAACACTTTAGCTGGCAGGCAGTTGGATGGAGGTGGCTCAGAGTGCTGGGCTTGTTTGATCTCCCGAAGTATGTCCCATTGAACTGGTGCTACAAGAACAGATGGAGGTAGGATGGGCTCAGGGGACGTAGGTTGACTGGTGGTGTCGTGGAGTCTAGAGAGAGCATCCGCTTTCCCATTCTTAGGGCCGGGTCAGTACGTGACAGAGAACTTGAACCTGGAGAAGAATAGCGCCCATCTGGCTTGGCGGAGATTTAGTCTCTTGGCTTCACGGAGATATGCGAGGTTCTTATGATCGGTGATGATCAAAAATGAGTGGTTGGTTCCTTCCAGCCAGTGCCTCCACTCTTCTAAGGCTGCTTTCATGGATAATAGCTCTCTCTTTCCTACGCCATAATTAGTCTCTGCAGGTGTGAGCTTTCTGGAAAAGAAGGCACAGGGATGGACCTTCCCAGACCCAGGTTGTCGCTGTGACAGGACCGCTTCTATCCCACTACTAGAGGCATCCACTTTGACAATGAATGGTAGGTCAGGTCTCGGATGGCAGAGGATGGGAGCAGAAGAGAAGCTCTGCTTTAACCGTTGGAAAGCTCTCTTGGCGGAGTCAGTCCATTTGAGGTGACGTGGTTTCCCTTTTAATAGGGACGTGAGAGGGCTCACAATGGTACTATAGTTTCGAATGAAGTGGCGGTAGAAGTTCCATTTGTCCCCCTTCCTGATCCTGATCAGGTTGTAGGCGCTTCGTAGATCTGGCTTGGTGAACACCTTTGCCCCTTGGAGCTGTTCGAGGGCTGCAGGTACGAGTGGTAGAGGATAGGGGTTGGGAACTGTTATGGCATTCAGTCCCCGATAATCAATACATGGACGAAGGCCACCATCTTTCTTTTCCACAAAGAAGAAGCCTGCTGTAGCGGGGGACGTAGATGGTCGGATATATCCAGCAGCGAGAGCTTCTTGTATGTATTCCTCCATGGCTTGCTTCTCAGGGATGGAAAGAGGGTAAACTTTACTCTTAGGTGGTATGGCATGAGGTAAGAGCTCAATGATGTTGGGGAAGCTTGGCTGCTCTCTCTTTACTGAATACTCCCTGGAGGTCGTGATTCTCCCTAGGAAGAGTGGTGGTGGCAGTGGCGATGGATATGGAGCAGCATGGATGTGAAAGAGGAAGTAAAAAACAGTTCTCGTGGCAGTGAGCAGACCACTTAAAGATGTCTCCTTCCTTCCATGAGATAAGTGGATCATGACTTTGTAGCCAAGGGAGGCCCAGGACGACAGGATTGGATGGAGATGTGATAACAAAGAAGGCGGTGGTTTCATGATGAAATAATCCAATCTGGAGATCCACGGAGGTTGTCTGGTGGCGGATTAGGCCTTCTCCTATGGGCTGGTCGTTTATGGCAGTGACTCTTAATGGAGGAGTACATAGAATGATGGGAATCTTGAACTGTTGAACCAGGTGTTGATCAATGAGGTTAACCACGGAGCCAGAATCAATTAGCACTATGGCATGGAAACATGAGTCTGCGAGGGCTATACGTACAGGAACATATACTTTGTTAGAAAATGTATGAGAACCTTGGCTGTGACGGGTTTTTCAGGACATTTGTACATTCTGTGGCCCACTTTTCCACAGTAGAACCACAGGTGATGCTGTGCGTGGCGCTTTCGTTCCTCCGCGGTGACTCGGGCCCGTCCGAGTTGCATGGGTTCAGAGGAATCAGTCTCGTAGCTTTCTAGCATGCAGCGGATCTTAGTGGAAGTTGGCTGGTGTTGACGGCGCAGATTATCAAGGCGAATGGCAGTAGTAATATACTGAGAGAGAGTGACGTTTGTATCTCTGCATGCCATGTTCGAAATACAGCCATAAGTGAAGGCGCGTTCCACCCCGATTGGGCCGCCAACATGCGAAACTTGATAGCATAATCCGCCGCCGTGTCAAAGCCTTGGCGCAGCTCCAGTAGCTGAACCAAAATGTCCTTCCCTCCCGCTGGGTATTCAAACACTTCCTTAATCAAATTGGCGAAATGTTTTTACTTGGGGATCAGAATCCCAAACAGCCGACACCCAATCCAGCGCTTTGCCCGTAAGTAGCGAGAGCATAAACGCGCACCTTGTAGATTCTCTGCCGTAGGCAAAAAACCGGTAAAGCAAAAACTAGGCGACCAAAACCAAAACAGAAACCGTAAACCGTGGAATCAGGAAAACAGGCAAGGATCATACACAATAAGCAATCAGAACGGCTAGTAACAGCAAGGATTGGCATGAGACTCAGGGAAACGATGCTTCCCATTGGATCAGAGAGAGCATGCTGCTTAAAAGTCCTGGAAACAGGAAAACACATCCGCACAGTCAATATTCGGGCGATGATTCCCTCTGGTGGTCTGGATCAGCATACACTGTGACAGTTTCACAATACTGGAATATGTATTTGCTGTGTAATTACCGTATCATGCATTCCCTACTTTTATTTGAATTTATCTTCCAAGGATTGATGGTTTGAATTAAATAATCACATTCTGTTTTCATTTTTCATAATTGTTATTATTTCAAGGCACCCATGTACTAAGCCTCACTGATACTAAATCAAGATTATGACTTTGACCTCAACAGTAAAAGTAGCACAATGTATCAAACATGAAAAAAAAATTCAGAGTTCAGTAAATATTGTATAATATGTAATATCATTATTTAATCCATATTATTATTATTATTATTATTATTATTATTATTATTATTATTATTATTATTAGTAGTAGTAGTAGTAGTAGTAGTAGTAGTGAGTAGTAGAAATGACATGATTAGTACTTTCACTTTTTACTTAAAAAAAGACACTCATGGCATTTTTTTACCATCAGATTTTTCCAAGAAAGTTACATAAATGTACCTGGCTATCAGCTCAACTCTGCAAGAGTGACTGGTTTCAGGTGACGCTATTTATTTTATCTAATATAATATGCTTTAGATCTATTCATCATGTACAGTTCAGTGGTGAGTGGTGAACTCAGCGTCTTTGAGGAAAAAAAATCTTGAATTAAGAGCATTTTCACACACACAATGCAAAGAGAACTCAAAGGATTGAGACTAAACAGCTGCTTAGCACTAAGAAAATCAGTAAGGCTAGGGTTGCTTTAGTTGGTCAGATCTAGGTTTATCAATGCTATGCGCCTACCTGAATATTCTAAATAACCAGGTTTTTCCACCAATGGATTTTTTTCCTTTGAAGGCACCTGCCTATTCCAAGATAACAATGTCAGGATTAATAGGGCTTAAATTGTAAAAGAGTGGTCCAGGGAGCATGAAACATCACACATGACGAGAATTTTTGGGATGTGCTGGATTTTGTTGTGACATTGGGTAAGCACTTTGTTGCTATAATAATAATAATAATAATAATAATAATAATAATAATAATAATATAAATAAATAAATAAATAAACTCTTGTTTGTTTTTCAGGTCAGTATTCATGCATAACAACAATAAACTATCTGCCCTATATAATATGGCAAATCATTACAATTCAGCCATACCCTAATATTCAAGTGGCCAGTGACAAAACTGTAGAATGTGAGGATACAACAATCTCACTGCAGTGTTGTGTTCAGGATGTATATCAAGTGAAATGGATTGATGCTGCAACATGCAGCTCAACTTCAAAAGGTCATACACATACACATTTTTTATGTTATGTTTTAAGTGATGTGGTCATGACTACCAGTGTAACTGAATAAGTAGACCAAAATTAAAAAACTAAAAATCAAAGCAATTCATTACTACAAACAAATATTTAGCCCACCTTCACTGGATGACAAGGTGTCCAGTTAGACCTGAAAATGAAATGTTTTAAATTTCAGTAAAATGTAAAAATACATAAGAGAGGCTAATACAGTTTAAACAAGATTAACCATTTGTGTTGCGCATTCTCAGCAGCAGGCCGCATATCATGTGACTAAAATTTACAAAGAAGAATGCCAGACTACTGAGCAAACAAGACAGGTCACATGTCAACTAACACAACCTATCAGGGAAAGTAGTTACAACTCAAAGACCATCAAAATAAATATAAAAAAACAAGGTGAGTAATAATTTATTTTTAATTACATTTCCCCCAAAAGAAGAATAAAAGAAGAAAACTAGGAAAACCAGGCAATACTCTACATTAATTCATTTTAATAGTTTATAATCACATGCACATCATTAAAAATATGCTATACAATAATATGTTATGATTATTGCCAATTATTGCAAAGAATAGCTCAGCTAATATTTTCATATCAATGATACAAATGTTTCTTACAAAAATTAATGAGTAAAACATACAAATTACTGTATTTAGAACAGAACCCACATCTTCTGAAACTAGTAAAGTCTTCTACTATGCACCTTGCTGTGTCTTGTTTGTCTTCTGGTCACACTTTATTATTACTTTGGTCCTTTAAGGAGTCAAGGGTGACTGAGGGGTCCTACATTCGAGATTCCTATTGTGCTTTCTGTCATATCTGTCTAAGAAGCCACAGTGGTTTGTAACATTGAGTCCCACCAGAATATAACAGATATCTAAAACCATTCTTTATTGAATATACATGCTGTGCTCAGCTTCACTGGGTCATACTTAAGGCCAGATTCTACTTCTTGAATGGCAAATATGATTACTATAAGGTTCTGTTTCAATGTATCTTTTCACTCAGCTATTTTTTGTAGTTTATCTCTTTCCCTCAACTGTCTCAATCTTGACAAGAGACTGGATTTCAATTATTTTGTCATTTAGGCTTAACAATTCTTCCATACCACCATCTTCCAACTATGCTACTTTACTCCTTTCAAGATGCTGAATGATGCATGGTTGAATTCACACATGCAGGAAACAGCTGTGCTGTCATTGTGGTTAAATCCCAAACTACCCAAACTAGAAAAGTGGTTCTTAGTGTGAGCTAGGCTGAGAGGAAAGATTCAATATTGGAGGGCTTTGCCTCCAAAATAAACCTGAGAAACTTACTGTGTTCTGGCAAATTTTAATGTGAAAGCATGCAACCTTTAGATATATCATGATGATCAACTATGTCTCCTTGTCCAACAGAAGGAGAAGTTTCTGCTGCAGGAATAGGATCTGTTCAGTATACAGCACTGTGGGTGACACACCTTGAAAATGACGGGGGCTGGGAGGCAAATTGTAGTCTGTAACCTTTCTTTATAGTGTCCAGAACCCATAATATACATTTGGCAAAATTTGCCATGCTGCCAAGTGATCTGAGAGAGGTGCCATTCTGGAAGTCTTGACCTGTTAGGGGCCCTGAGACAGTGTGTTGGTGGGAAAACACTGAACTGACTTATAAGGTGGATTGATAAAACATGAGCCCAGGGTGGACAAGTATGATAAAAATAATAATAATAATACAATTCAAAGTGAGGCTTTTCTAAATCTAATCTTAAAACCTAAACTAAATAACTAAATACTTCAGACTGGATGATCGCAGAGATGAGTTTTATTGTAGTCAGCACTGAGAACAAACTCCAAGGTGCTCACATGTAACATCTCATCAACCCCACAAACTTCAGTTTCAGAGCTCAGTCTCTACATCCATGTTTCTTATCACCTAGACAGCCTCAAGTCCTCAAACGTCTCAAGTCAAAACGTTCCACCTATTTTTCTTTTTTGGGATGTTTGGGCCTTTGCGTAGACACCATTATATTCTGCTTTTGCTTTTTACATTTCTCATTCTACTTTAATATAAAACATATATAAAAATGGGTGTTTTATCCCTATCATTATTTTTTTTTAACATTTTGCAGTGTAAAATATTCTCAGTTCATGCTGAGTGGATAACATGGGTATGTCAGAGTCACCATAACTTTTCCATGTTAATTATTCTATGCTTATAGCTGTTTATGCATTTTCAATCATATGTTTTAGATTTGACCTGGGGTGAACTTGATTTTCTCCAAGCCTTTATCAGTGTGCATCAGTAATGAACAGATGTTCCCAGTCTTCAGCTGCAGGTGTCCCACAGAACTAACACTGATCTGAGCAGACTACCTGACCTTGACTGTAACTTCAGCTTTAGAAGAGTTACAATGGATGCTGCTGTGCAGACTCCATCTGTTTCTGAAAGGATTTGCAAAACTAAGAATGTTACTGTTAATTCATTAGTTACACAAAGACTATTTATGCTTAACAGATGTCTCAAAACAATGCTTCCTTCTTGTTTTGTTAAAACCTTACTCCATTAAACCAATAATGGAAATGGTGTTCATTTACAAGCAGCCTACATTTATGTCATTTATACAACTGAGAAATTGAGGGTTATGGGAATTGCTCAGGGGCCCGGCAGTGGCAGCTTGGTGGACCTGGAATTCAAACACACAACCTTCCAATCAGTAGTCCTACACCTTAATCATTAAGTTACCACATGCTCTTGAGGTCACTCCATCTTTTTACAATGACACAAATTCATATAGGCCTAAAAAAATTAGCCCACACAAGCTGCTGGACGCACCTGTTCTCTAAAGCATTTGAGCCAGGGGGGTTGACAGGGGTGACATTCGGGGGCCCTGAGCCCTCAGGCATCTGATTTTTCTGGAAGCCCTTCTGGAAATGACATTCCTCAGGATGTCCTTCCCGGCCCCCCTATCTTTGTGAGGTGGGGTGCAAGCAGTTACATTTGCCCTCTCCTCCCTGTGAGAGCTAGGCTATGGCCAGGATGGACCAATAGAAGCCTCTGGCTCCCAGATATGGGAAATGCCTCTCTGTGACAACCATGGCAGCCCCACAACCGCCAATTAATAAGACACAGCAGGTGATGGAAGCTGATCCATATGTGGGTTCCTCCAACACATCATTGTGAAGGTCTGGGAAGAACGGAAGATTGTGGTGAGAAAGTAACATGTGGCCTGACTGAGAAGACTGCTCAGCCATAACCCACAATTCGTTGCTGACATCAAGGTCATTTTTTTGGCTGTAAAGAATTTTCAGAGATTCTGAGACCAAAACAAGGTCTTTGGAATCGAAGGAGAGGGCAACAGTAAGGGGATTCCCCGTGATCCAAACACACAGTTTGTTGACTTGCTTGCAGAAGCTTAGAACCAGGTCCAAAAGTCACGTGTTGGTTATTGACCTTGGGTCCTATTGAAATCAGAAGCTTTGTTTTCTTTACAACCTGTTGTCAGGGTATTCCACATACAGTACATGGTCCTTGATCAGTATTCAGACCCTTTCAGATATTTGCTCACTTGAGTTTAATATAGATGTAATTTTAAATAGATAAAATATACTTTGCTCATCAATCTAAACACACAAATAAATGACTAAAAATAAATTTAAAAACAAGGTGGTAGAAATTTGATTGCAGATTTATTAACATAAACTTCATGGATTTACGTCATGGATGTAAATGTATAATTATTTAGTAATAAAATTATAACATGGCAACGCATACCATTGTTTTGGTATGTGGTATTTGGTATGCACTGGACATTGTTTTGCCCAACAAACTGCAAACTACAATTGCAAAAATGTTGTCATATTTCCTTTTTTCTTTTTCTTTTCCTTTTTTTTTCTTAGACTTTACCTGCTCTGATTTGGTATTTGGAGCTGGACATCTGGAAGAAATACAAACCGCTAACTGTACTGCAGACATGGTTGGCTATCAAGTAGCTCGGTGTAATTCATCAAAACTCTGGAATGTTATAAAAGACAACTGTGTTGTACACACCATTCAAAAGCTAAAAGATAAAGCTGAGGCAATTGGATTTTTTTCTTACTTAAAGTAATGAAATCGTACTTGTGTAATTTCTTCAAAACAATTTTTTGCTTCTGTAGAATTTACAGGTAGCAGACATCCCACAGTTTATGGCCAGCCTCAGCAGTATTGCTACATTACAGACTCAAAACATCATTGACTCTTCAGCAACCATAACAACAACTGTAGACATACTAACAATCATTTCAGATCTCTCACAAACAACTTTCGTCAGTCAAACTATTATGATGGTAAGTAAACTCATCCTTTTTTCAATATAAGAAGTTTATTTGCTTTTAGAAGTACATCATAAATACTGAATTGATTATAGCTCTAATATTAAATCTCACTTTTTATAATCCATACTACATGCAATATTTCATATTATATAGCAATTTTACGTGAAAGAGTCAAAGCAGCTGTCTCATTTAAGATTAGTTAGATATTAGATGGTTATGATTTATTAGATATTTTAGCAGATAAACTAGATTGCTCAAAAGTGCTTTGTTAAATAAATATTAATAAGGATTTCATAAAAACAACAGAGGTCATTGGAACAGACGATACAATGGACATATGGGGGCATTTAAACAAAAATGATGCAACAAGTAAAGCCAGTAATATACTTCTGAAAGCGACTGAGAACATTGTACACAGACTTCCATATGAAAATGTCTTGATAACAACAAACTTTACTTCTCTCAAAAAAGCTTCCATTACTGCCCCCTTTTCTGAAACATTTGGACAAAAATCAACTACTCATATAAATATTCCAGTGACTAGTGCAGAAACCTCCCTGACAGTCATAATATCTGCCGCTCTAAACAATATCTTACCTGTGCGAAATCTGACCTACAGTGACAGCAGTCAGACTGGCACCAAGATCAATGGAGATGTAGTCCTGATTGAGACAAACTCAACAGTTAACAACATGTTCGTTTCATTTGATGCCAAAAATAAGACACTGGGGAAACCTCAGTGTGTCTTTTGGAACTTTAGCCTTCTGAATGGTGTTGGTGGATGGGACTCGACTGGATGCCAACTAAAGACATTAGTGTATGAAAGATACACTTGTGAGTGCAATCATACAACCTCTTTTTCAATCTTGATGTCACCATCTCACACAACCTCTTTTTCAAAACTGATGTCACCATTTTCCCTGGATAAACGCATAGCCATAATCTTAGACTATATATCTTACATCGGGGTTGCCATTTCAGTGGCAAGCTTGGTTTTGTGCCTCATCATTGAAGTCATTATATGGGAATCAGTGACTCTAAATGACACATCCTACATGCGCCATGTCTCTTTAGTCAACATCGCTGTCTCCCTTTTGATTGCGGACATATGTTTTATCATTGGAGCAAATGTAAAAAAAGAAGAGGGTCCCTGCAGTACAGCAACCTTCTTCATGCACTTCTTTTATCTTGCCCTTTTCTTCTGGATGTTGCTGTCAGCACTCTTGCTCCTCTACCGCACCCTCATGGTCTTTTCCAGAATGACCAGAGGAGCAATGATGGGCATAGGCTTCACTGTCGGCTATGGAGCCCCGTTAATCATAGCTGTTGTAACTGTGGCATCTACAGCTGGAAACAAAGGATACATTCAACAAGATTACAACTGTTGGTTGAACTGGTGTAAAACGAAGGCCCTCCTGGCATTTGTGATTCCTGCTCTGACGATTGTAGCTATAAACTTCCTGGTGCTTATTGTGGTTCTGTTTAAAATGTTGAGAAGAGGAGTCAATGCCTCCACTCAGACAGATGAGAAACATCCCCTAGTGGTTATTGCTAAATGTGTGGCCATTTTAACACCTCTCTTTGGCCTAACATGCGAATTTGGTATTGGGACCATGGTGTCATCGAACTTTGGGATTCATGTGGCATTCGCATTCCTTAATTCACTGCAGGTAATATTTTTTAAAACTTAATCATTCTAGATATTGTCATATTTAATATAGTAAATGTAAAACATATTTTTCGACTCTTTAAAGGGTTTCTTTATTTTGATGTTTGGAACATTACTGGATAGTAAGGTATGATTACTCTAAAGTTATTACACAACTCTTCTCTTAAAACACCCAAACAGACTTAAATAATTCTTTGATATTGCATATACTGTGTACTTATGTGAGTTGCTCTGGATAAGGGCATCTGCCAATTGCTGTAAATGTCAATTAATGTCTTGTGGTTGCAGGTCCGAGAAGCATTGGCAGTACAGTTTTCACTATGGAACTATGGAAGTTCTGGACAGACCAGGGTATATATAGTTTATGTTGTATATGCTAATTTTTTAGAGAACAAAATTCATTCTTACTTTACTCTATTAATTATAGTTAATGACAAATGTGTTTGAATTGCAGAGTCAAACAGCCTCAAATGGATCTCCTTTCCTTCAGAGATTAAGGCAGAGAAGTACGTAAATGAACTGAAAGTTAACATGCACATTTTATTCACTAAGGCTGTTTTTGCGATATTTATTTATTTATGCTGCAAAGAATGTTAAATAAATGCTCAGTCATTCACACTGTTCATGTATTATCTATAGTATAAGGCTGTTTAATGTGGACAGCAAGTTTGTATTCTAAATGTTGTATTCTAGTCATCAGGCCCATTCAATAAATAAATAAATAATAATTTGTTAACTTTTGAGGTGAATTCAATTTACATTATAGGTTTTGAATTATCCCCCCAGTCTTGTTATTTTGATATTGTTATTAAATATTGTACATTTTGGTCTTTTTCAGCTGTGTATCATGCACCGAGTAGTATCAGTATATCTTCATGGAACTCGGATACAATTTATTGACCATACACAACATCCATGTTATAAGGATCTGTTTAACTGCGAACATCAAATATTATACAATATTCTGGACCTCAAACAACTGTAGACCCTCATGTTACCATTTCAGAAATGTATTCTGCTATGTATGACCTTATTTAATTAAAAACTTAATTTGAACTTTATCAGATGGTTACAGTGACATTTCAATATGTCCTCAAAAGGTTGGACAGAAAACCACAAAACATTCAGTCCACATATATTAAAAATGTACAAAATGGAATGTAATAATAAAAAATGTTCTAAATGCTTCATTATTTTATATTGAACCCAAACATGATCAGATATTTTATTCCTTATTCCCCCAAAATAATGTTTGATATTTAGTTCCACTGTTGCTCTACCTTTACCTCAACTGCTTGACCTTAATTTAGATCTTAAATACATTCTATTGTCCTACTTAACTTACCTTGATTCATCTCATTACTACTATTCTATTTGACAGTTTGAGACACAGGTATGTGATACATTGCCAGAATGCACCAAATACTGAGGTTCTGAACAAGGTCATCCTTTTTTGTAAATAAGATTCAACTAACTGGCTGGTCCTATACAGGCAAGTGGAATATGTTAATACTGAATGGATTTTAATGAGTCAGTATGGAAAACAACTGTTGCTGCTGAAAAAGTGTGATTAGAGTAACTTGCCAGCATTACGTGCCCCTTTACACACAATTTGTTTTAGTACATACTGTCATGGCCACCTCTGGGTACACTCCATCATCTCACCTCACCTGGACATCTACAACCAAAGCATAATTTTTTTTGTCTGAACTTTTGTGTCTTGGATGACATTTTGGTTGCATGTCTTTCTTCATGCTTGGACCACCGTCTTTTAAATAACCTGTAAAGTTTGGACTTGGGCCTGGATTTTGTCACTGTTGTATTATTCAGGTTCACACTCTAATGCATTTCACACACAAGTGTTTCTTATACTAGTGTAACTGTTTTTCTCATAATTGTCCAGCTCCACAACTTCATTGCTAATGAACTTGAAATGAATGTCATGTTTTGACATCATCAGCCACTTTGAATATCTACTGATTTGTCAAACTCTAAAAGTTGCATTTAGGCATTACCTTAAAGTACCTAATATACCTCTGCGGGTATATAAACTTACAGGTACATTCACTTCAAGCTTTAATGTATTGTTCGTTCTGAGATCCGAGATATAAACACTACAGCTTGTTGTGTGATAATCCCTTGAGATCAGCAGTTTCTAAAAGACTAAAACCACTGACACTTTTTTCCTCTTAAAATACAATCTACTGTATATATACCCTCTAAGGTAATTAAAAGTTATCTGTTATTATATAGTAATTATTATTCAACTTTTTATAAATATAGGTTAGCTACCCAGAGGAACAAACGCCTCATCTAAGAGATATCCTAAAAGGTAAACAATCATTTAAATGATTTTTATGTTTAAAAACAAACCTTATCTCTGTTTTTTCATGGTATTGTATTTATTGTGTAGTTTTATTTACCTTTATTTGAATTCATCTTCCTAGGCTTGAATGTGAATGAAACAATCTACAAATTATTATGTTTTATTTTTAATTATTATTTTTTTCAAGGCACCCATGTACTAAGTCTCTCAGTGAAACTAAATGAAGATTTTGACTTTGCCCTCTACAATAAAAGTAGTATAATATACCACACTTATGAAAACCAAATTAAGAGTTCAGTAAGTATTGTACAATATATAATATTTAATCATTATTATTATTATTTGGTAGTAAATATATTGGTTAGTACATTCTACGTTCACTTTCACTTAAATCTGTACGACACTCTGGATATTTTTTTACCATCAGATTGAAGAAAGTTACAAAAATGTAACTGGCTATCAGCTGAACTCTGCAACAGTGATTGGTTTCAGGTGATACTATTTATTGTAACCTAATAAAATTATGCTTTAAATCTGTTCATCATGCATAGTTCTAATAATAAAGCTAATTTAATTAGCAAAACATTATTGCCAAATGAATTAATTTAGTATTAAAGGTAGTGAATATTAATTAACACTTTTTTCCTAATGAATTATTTAATTAATCAATTAATTTATTATTCAGTAGTAATAGTAACAACAATATTATTTCTTCTTCTTCTTCTTCCATTTCCCACATAATATATAATGTATAATCTATATTTTTTGTTAAACCTAAAATGATAAGATTCTGTCATGTATTGACGATGTTATATATTTTAAATAGACCTGGCAGTGTGATTGCAGACTTCACTATTAATACAAGTACCAACATTGATTTGGCTTCAGCAAACCAACAGCTTGCTACCAATCTCCGTAATATCGGATTCAATGTTAGTGATGATTTACTCAGTCAAAGTGGTAGGTTATTATTATTATTATTATTATTATTGTTATTATTATTATTATTATTATTATTATTATTATTATTATTATTATTATTATTATTGTTGTTGTTATTATTATTATTATTATTATTATTATTATTATTATTATTATTATTATGTAACTACACAGAGCATAAAGAACAGAGGCTTATTTATCTTCCTATTTACTTGTATAACAATTAATCATTCAACACCAGTTTATTTAGTAACTATTTACAGAACATAGTTATTTAGTAACTATATTCATCTATATTAGTAACCTATCTACAGTATTAATGCCTGTGAAAAAACAAACAAACTAAAAAACACCCGAGATATACATGATTCTTTGTTTCAGTGGAAGGAGAACTAAATGACATCCAGGGCAACATATATCCTGGTACAGATCTCAAACTGACATATAAACCTCCAGAGAATAATGGCATAAACTGGACCCTGAATGGGATTCAGTTACAGCAGTCAGACAAGTATGTAATTAATAATGTTGAACTCACTGTGAAGAATGCTGGTCCCAGTGACAGTGGTAAGTCAGAAAAAAATTCTGTTTAATTAACCTCTTGCAATGATCAAATTATTTTCTTGTCTTTCATAATAGTAATAATAATAATGATGATAATAATAATAATAATAATAATAATAATAATAATAATAATAATAATAATAATTCTTCTTCTTCTTCTTCTTATTATTATTATTATTATTATTATTATTATTATTTTTACAATATGCTGCCTGGACAAAAAAGTCACCACCTGCATTGCATAATTACTGCAGTGATTAATATGTTTCAGCTGACAACACATTAATTAATCCTAACTGATGCAGGGAGTAGCTTCTCATTTCTTAAATGATTATGTCAGAATATCTTGTTATAGTGGAAAAGTTGTGACAATGCATAACTAAAGTGTGTGTCTTTTTTGGCCAGGCATCATCATAATAATAATAATAATTTTCTACTGTTTTTTAGGTCAATATTCATGCATAACAACAGTGAACTCTCTGCCCTATACAATCTGGCAAATCATTACAATTCAGCCATACCCTAATATCCAAGTGACCAGTGACAAAACTGTAGAATGTAATGATACTACAGTCTCACTTCAGTGTTGTGTTCAGGGTGTATATCAAGTGAAATGGACTGGCCCTACAACCTGCAACTCAACTTCGAAAGGTCATACACATACACAGTTTTTATGTGATGTTTTAGTTGATGTGGTCATGAATACTTGTGTAACTGAATAAGTAGACTAAACTAAAAATGCAACACATTGCTACAAACAAATGTTTAGCCCACCTTCACTGAATGACAGTGAGTTGAGTTTCACCATTTGTGTTGCGCATTCTCACCAGGAGGCTGCATATCATGTGACTATAAAATTAACAAACAGGAATGCCAGACTACTGAGCAAACAAAACAGGTCACATGTCAACTAACACAACCTATCAGCGAAAGCAGTTACAACTCAAAGACCATCAAAATAAATGTAATAAACTATGGTGAATAATGATTCAGATAGGACCCTCAGGCAGTAATCTACATATGTACATGCTGTAATCATTAAAAATACATAAATACAAAAGAAAAATGCATTATAATTACTAATTATTATAACAAATTATATATCAACTCATATTATTCTGAATCAAATGTTTCATACACAAATGAATGATCAAAGATATAAATTACTTTATAATAGATAAGGTTAGTGATATTTTCAAGCATGTAAATGTGTATTAAAACAATTTTGTAGAATTTCTTTCTGCAAATTTTGGTAGTGAAGATGTCTTTTTTGCTAATGATGCCATTACCACAGTTCTTCCACCATGCATTATCCAGTGCAAGACCAATATTTTTGTTTCTCATTTTATCTTGTTGAAAAAAAAAACAACACACGCATTACTTTCATATACTTACATACCTAACTTATATTAATAACATATTTCTGCCTTGTTATTATGGATTATTGTATGTAGATTATTTGCCAAGGAGATTCAAAATTATATAACATATAATACATTGAAATGTGAAAAACCACAAATGTATACACAAACCCTTTCAGCACACACACATTGTGAACACTGTGTTTTGCCTAAATGCAAATACAAAAATGTTCTAATATTTAATTTTTTTTAGACTTTGCCTGCTCTGACCATGTATTTGGAGTTGGAAATTTGGGAGAAATACAAACCAGTGTAATTTCATCAGTGTAGTTCATCAAAACAGTGGAACATTACAGAAGACAAGTGTGTCCTGCGCGCCATTCAAAATTTACAAGATGAAACTAAGGCATGAAAGATTTTCCATGAAAGATAATGAAAAAAATAATCTTGTAGTATAAGTTCTGTTTGATTTTTCATAACAGTTTGTGCTTCTGTAGAATTTACACCATTCAAAAGTTAAAAGATAAAGCTGAAGCAATTGGATTTTTTTCTTGTGTAATTTCTTCATAACAATTTTTGCTTCTATAGAATTTACAGGTTAGCAGACATCCCGCAGTTTATGGCCAGGTTCAGCAGTACATCACAGACTCAGAATGTAATTGACTCTGCAGCAATCAGAACAACAGTTGTAGACATACTAACAATCATTTCAGATCTCTCACAAACAGCTTTCATCAGTCAAAAAATGATGACGGTAAGTTAACGCACCTTGTTCTCAAGATCAGAAGTTTTTGTTTTTGAAGTACATCATAAATACTGAACTGCAAACAGCACTAATATTAAATCTTAATTTTTTTTATAATCCATACGGCAGCATTTCATTCAAGTTAGCAATTTAATTAGAAATAATTAAATTTTATTTAATTATGCTTGATTATTAGTTAGTGATTAGTTATTTTTAATGAATAAAATTGATTTCACAGATTTGCTCTGTTTAATAAATATTTCAAGGATTTCATAAAAATAGCTGAGGTGATTGGAGCAGACAGTACATCGGACACATGGGAGAACTTAAACAAAAATGATACAAGTAAAGCCAGTAATATACTTCTGAACGCGACAGAGAGCATCGCACGCAGACTCCCGGATGACGACCTCTTGATAACAACAAACTTCACTTATCTAAAAAAACAATCCATTACTCCCCCCTTTTCTGAAGCCTTTGGAAAAAATTTAACTACCTATGTAAATATTCCAGTAAATAGTGCAAAGATGTTCCTCACAGTCATAATATCATCAGCTTTTAACAACATTTTACCTGATCGAACCCTGGCCAAAAATGACAGCAGTCAGACTGGAACCAAGATCAATGGAGATGTAGTCCTGACTGAGACAACGTCAAAAATTAATGACGTCTCCCTTTCTTTTAAAATCATAAATAGTAAACTGGGAAAACCTCAGTGTGTTTTGGAATTTTAGTCTTCTGAATGGTGTTGGTGGATGGGACTCGACTGGATGTCAGTTAAAGCCATTATGGTATGAAAGATACATGTGTGAGTGCAATCACACAACCTCCTTTTCAATCTTGATGTCACCATTTACCCTGGATAAAAACCAAGCCATAATCTTAGACTATATAACTTACATTGGGGTTACCATTTCAATGGCTAGCTTGGTTTTGTGCCTCATCATTGAAATCATCATATGGAAATCAGTGACACAATATGACACATCCTACATGCGCCATGTCTCCATAGTCAACATTGCTGTCTCTCTTCTGATTGCAAATATATGCTTCATCATTGGAGCAGCTGTTGTTAAACATGAGAGTTCCTGCAGTACAGCAACCTTCTTCATGCACTTCTTTAATCTTGCCCTTTTCTTCTGGATGTTGCTGTCAGCACTCTTGCTCCTCTACCGTACCCTCATGGTCTTGTCCACAATGACCAAAGGAGCACTGATGGGCATAGGCTTCACTGTCGGCTATGGAGCCCCGTTAATCATAGGTGTCATTACTGTGGCATCTACAGCTGGGAACAAAGGATACATTCAACAAGATTACAATTGTTGGCTGAACTGGAGCCAAACAAAGGCCCTCCTGGCATTTGTGATCCCTGCTCTGATGATTGTAGCTATAAACCTCCTGGTGCTTATTGTGGTTCTGTGTAAAATGTTAAGGAGAGGAGTTAATGCCTCTACTCAGACAGATGAGAAACATCCCCTAGTGGTCATTGCTAGATGTGTGGCGATTTTAACACCTCTCTTTGGTCTAACATGGGGATTTGGCATTGGGACCATGGTGTCACCAAACTTTGGGATTCATGTGATGTTTGCATTCCTTAATTCACTGCAGGTATTGAAGACATGTCAGTCCAATTTTCTCTGTAATTCTCATCTACACATAGATAAATTAATATTAATTCACAAATTATTTTTCAAATGTTAGTCATTCTAGATAATGTAATATTTAATATAGTAAATTTTAAAGATATTTTTTGACTCTTTAAAAGGGATTCTTTATTCTGCTGTTTGGAACACTACTGGATAGTAAGGTATGATTAATCTTAATTCAACTACACAAAGCCATATGCTGTACATATTGCCAAGATAAATGGAAGAATTGTGGTTGCAGGTCCAAGCAGTATTGACAAGAAGGATCTTAGGTTCTGGCCAGAACAGGGTAAATATAATATATATTATTAAATATTATAAAATATATATATATATTATATAATAATAATAATTATATATATATTATTACATACACTAGTTTTCTTACTCTACTGTAATAATTATAGTTAATGACAAATATTTCTGAATTACAGATTCGGACTGCAGGACCAACATCCTCAAATGGATTTCCTTTATTTCAAATATTACATAGTGGTATGTATAGTATAGTATAGTAGGCATAGTAGTATGTAATTGAACTGAAGGTTAACATGCAAGTTAACATTTTTATCAATAAGGCTTTTTGCATATTCTGTTTGAACATATTTCATTATATCATTGACACAGTAAACTTTACTTTCATGTTTGTAGAATAATGAATAGTTTTGAAAATAACCCAGTTTTGTCTCTAGAACATTTCAAATTTTAACTGTTCAGCAAATTACTTTTAAATTTGCTGGAAGATATCCGTAAATATAAAGAAACACACAAATAACTGTTAATCACTATCTATAATCAGTACAACAGCGAAAAAAAATCCTTTGACATACACCAATCAGGCGTAACATTATGATCACCTGCCTAATATTGTGTTGGTCCCCCTTTTGCTGCCAAAACAGCCCTGACTTGTCATGCACTCTGTATTCTGACACCTTTCTATCAGAACCAGCATTATGAATTACAGTGACTGAGTTTTATTCTTAAATAAGAATAATTTAATAAAGATTATTAACCTAGATATTTTTACTCCAGTAAACAGTCTAAATTTTAACTGACATGAAATGACTACAGGCTGAAATATAGTACTTATAATCTGCTGATTATATGCCCAAGTTGTATGATGATAATGATGATGATAGCAAAATTATTGTATTGTAAACCCTGCTTAATGTGCATCATTTTAACTAAGGAATGTTCCCTTGGTAATGTTCCCTGTCCTCACCTCTATTCAATTTGTGATATTATAGGTTTTGAATAATCTTTTCAGTTCTGTTCTTGATGTTGCATGTAATACATTTTTTTTTGTTACGTGTAATCAAGTATGTAAGCCATGTCCTGAATTGTATTGGCACTAATATTTTTGTCTTTTTCAGATGTGCCAAATGTATCGAGCAATAGACCTTCAAGCAACTCAGATACAGCTAATTGACAACAAAACTAAAACACCCTTGTTATAAGGGTCCATTTAACTAAATAAACATTATACAGTAGTTTGGACCTGAGCCTCAAACAAGTCTAGTCCTGCTTGTTCCTATTTCATTATTGTATTCTGCTATGACCTTGTTTAAAATTCTGTAGGTTTATCAGCAGGTTAGAAAGATATTTCCATATATATCTTTCAAAAAGGTAGACAGAAAACCCCAAAATGTACAGTTTTCCACATATATAAAATAATATCAAAAGGTTTAAAGTCTTCCTATTTATCTTCATTATTTGATTTTTAACCAAAAAATATATTTTTTTATTCCTTATTCCCAAAAATATATGTGTTTGGCATCCAGTTTCACTGTTGCTCTGCTAACTGCTTTGTACTTAATCCGTACCTTAAATACATTCTATTGACTGTTATTTACCTTGATTCATCACATAACTACTACTATTCTATTTGACAGTTTCACACAGTTATGTGATACATTGCCATGAAGAGTCAAGTACTGAGGTCCTGAACAAGGTCCCCTTTTTTATATACAACATCTAACTAACAGGCTGGTCCTACACAGATGTATGCAATATGTTAATAATAAATGGATTTTAATGAGTCAGTAAGGAAAACAACTGTTGTTGCTAAAAAATGTGATTAGAGTAACCTGCCAGTACTATCTGCCCCTTTACACACAATTTATTTTATTACACACTGTCATGGCTACCTCTGTACTACATCATCTCACAAAAACATCATTTTATTTGTTTTAACTTTTGTGTCTTTGATGACATTTTGGTTGCATGTCTTTCTACATTCTTGGACCTGTGTCTTTAATGTTTTAATTTGGTACTGGATTTTTCACTGTTGTGTGATTTAAATAAATACCTCTCAACAAATTAATTATTATTTACATTAGGTCAACCTAGTTTTGGTTCAAGTTCATACACCGAGCATCTCACATACATTATTCATTCATTCATTCTCTATACCCGCTTATTCCTAGGACTCCTAGGGTCACAGGGGTCTGCTGGAGCCTATCCCAGCGCACATAGGGCGAAAGGCAGGGGTACACCCTGGACAGGTCGCCAGTCCATCGCAGGGCCACACATAGACGAACAGCCACACACACTCACTCCTATGGGCAATTTAGAATTACTAATCAACCTAATGTACATGTCTTTGGACGGAACCCGGAGTACCCGGAGTAAACCCACGCAGGCACGGGGAGAACATGCAAACTCCACACAGAAAGGCCCCAGCCTGCTCAACCCCAGGATTCAAACCCAGGACCTTCTTGCTGTGAGGCAACAGTGCTAACCACTAAGCCACCGTGCTGCCCCTCACATATATTAATTAATTATAATTTCTTATTAGAACTATAATATAATAGTTACTAATTATAACTATAATTTCTTATTATAGCATAAATATTAATTACCTATCTTAATAACTTTCCTTATCATTTTCATGCTCCACAATGGAACGAATGTTGTGTTTTATCATCAGTCACTTTCTGTCAGGAGTAGGTGCCTCCATTGGTACAAAATCCAAACCCAAATGCAGGGATAAGATGAAAAATTGGGGATTTACTACTAAAATAACAAAACAACAGAGACATGGAAACACTAGGGAAAACTAGATGACTAAGTACAAAATAACAAGCACAAAACAGAAAACAAACAGCAGAAAACAGGGGGCAAAACCAGGTAACAAAAGACAGTAATTCACATAGCGTTAATCCAAAAGGTGAGACGAACATGATTCGAAGGGGAAAAGCATGGTGAAAAACAGGAATACTCTGAAAAGAAGTCGCAAGAAAACCGGCCACAAATAGCATGTGATAATCCAGCCAGGAGTGAAAATAAGTGAGGCTATATATACTGGTAACAATAAGGGGGAAGATAGAGAACAGGTGTGTAAGCTCTTCTGTGAGAATATAGAGGTGGGATCAAAACTCCGGGCTGGAATACAGAAGTGCAGGTGCGATGTTGGCATGGAATGTGACACTACCCCTCCCCCTATGATCTCCACCTTGCATTCTAAAAGAAGCCTCTGGACACTGTTTTTGAAAGTCAGAAATTAGGGCAGGCTTGAGAACGAACCTGGCAGGCATGCAGCTCCTTTCTTCTGGTTCATAGCCCTCCCAATCCATCAGATATTGTAGACCGTGTCCTCGGTGATGAGTCTTAAGCAGTTTGCAAACATTGTAAACTTCTCCAATGTCAATGACCTGAGGAGGAGGGGGTAAAAGAGGGCAGGTAACTAGGCGTCTGAGCTGTGAGACATGAAAAGTATAGTTGATGCGGCACATGTTTAAGGGCAGGTGCGGCCTGACTGCACAGGGATCGATGACCTTGGTAATGGGAAAGGGGCCAACAAACCTGGGGGAGAGCTTGCTGGACATGGTCTTTATGGGGCTGTCCCTGTCAGTTTGAGGATCATACCCAGAGGACAGGCTGGGAGAAGCACCAACTACAAAAAGCCTTCCAGAATTGGGCAGAGAACTGTGGCCGCTGTCAGACACAATATTGAAGGGGAGCCCATGAACGCAAAAAACATGAAGCACAATGATTTCTGTAATTTGGCTGGCAGATGCGAGTTGTGGTAGGGGAACAAAGTGGGCAGCTTTAGAGAAACGGTCTACCACAGTCATGAGCTCCCCACTGAAACCAGAAGGCCAGTGATGAAATCGAGAGCTATAAGGATCCAGGGATGGTGGGGGACAGGAAGAGTTCTGAGGAAGCCTGCAGGGATAAGTTGGAAGACTTGTTCCTGATGCAAACATCTCATGCAGCCACAAACTGGCAGACGTCCTCCTTTGTGTTGGCCCACCAGAAGCGTTGCTGAATCTGGTAAAGGGGAACAGCCCCCCCCTCCATGTGGCAGGGAAAGCTTGGAGTTCTGTCCCCATTCTAGAACTTCTGGGTGAATGGAAGCAGGTATGAACACACGATTAGGGAGAACATTGCTGGAGCCAGGTTCACATTCCAGGGCCTCTCTGACGTTTACTTAAATATGAAGAACTATGGCTCCCACAAGGCACTGAGAAAGTAAGGCAGTTTCTGTGGAGAAGCTGTGTGAGAGGGCATCCGGCTTAGTGTTCTTGGATCCAGGACAGTAAGAGGTGGTGAAATTTAACCTTGAGAAGATCAAGGACCAATGGGCTTGGCAAGCATTGAGTCTCTTTGCTGTTTTTTGATACTCAAGATTGTGGTGGTCTGTCCAGACTAGAAAAGGGGCTTGGGCACAGTCCAACAAATACCTCCACTTTTCCAAAGCTAAATTGATGGCAAGGAGCTCACAATCAATATGGTAGTTCCATTTGGTGGGGGTGAGATGGTGTAAGAAGAAAGGGCAGAGATGTAACTTGTTGTCCTGGGGATAACTCTGGGAGAGAATGGCCCCCACACCAATTTCTGAAGTGTCAACATCGATGACAAACTGAAGTGATGGATCAGGAATGGTAAGCAGAGGAGAACCTGTGTTTGAGATTCGAAAAGGCTTCTGCAGTTTGATCATTCCACTGAAAGGGTAGCTTGGTGGAGGTGAGGGCTGTGAGAAGAGAGGCCATGGTACTACAATTTCATATAAATTTCCTATGAAAATTAGCAAATCCCAGGAACCATTGGAAAGCTTGACAAGAGGTCGGTGTTGGCCAATCTAAGACTTTAGAAGGTTGTATTTCAATTTTAGATGGGGAAATCTTGAGTCCAAGGAAAGAGACAGATGTCTGGTGAAATTCACATTTTTCACACTTAACATACAGCTTATTTTCAAGCAGTCTTTGTAGGACCTGGCGGACAAGACAGACATGTTCCTTGAGAGAATAAGAGAAAATTAGGATGTCGCCGAGTAGGCAAAGACAAAGATGTTAAGGAAATCCCTAAGAACATCATTAATGAGGGCCTGTAAGACTGTTGGTACTTTGGTTAACCCAAACGGAACAACCAGATATTTATAGTGGCCTGCTTTCCATTCATCCCCCTCTTTAATATGCACATTTCTGAGGCCTAGCTTCATAAAATTACATGCCCCCTGTAAAAGTTCAAAGGTAGTGGTCATGAGGGGTAACGGGTAATAGTTCTTGATCGTAATGTTATTGAGTCCACAATAATCAGTACATGGTCCCAGTGACTTGTCCTTTTTCAACAAAGAAAAACACCACTCCTGCTGGGGAGGAGGAGGGTCAAATTATGACAGCTTCTAGCAACTCAGAGATGTACTTTTTCATAGCCTTGGTCTCAGGGCTTGACAAAAAATACAAAAGACCTCTAGGGGGGTGGTACCTGGGAGTTGTATGGGTGATGTGGAGGCAGAGAGATCGCTTGTGACTTGCTAAAGACCAGTCAAAGATCTAAGTAGTCACTGGGGGCTTTGGAAAGGTCAGAGAACTCCTCCTTTGAGGTGGGTGGAACAGAGTCAATGGAAGCAGAATGGAGGCAGGTAGAGGGACAGGATGTGCTCCAATCAACAATAGTATTCTTGATCTAGTCAATATGAGGGTTGTGTCGAATTAGCTAAGGGCATCCCAGAATGATGCAATCTTTTCAACACAAGGAATGAGAGCATCTCAGTGTGGTTGCCGAAGACCCTTAACTGGACAGGAACAGTGTGGTGGGTGATAGGTTGAAGGCTGCCATTGAGAGCTTGGATGGAGAGAGGATGTTTCAGAGGAACCGAGGAAATCTTGAGTTTGGCCACCATGGAGGTGCAGATCAAGTCTTGGTCAGCTCCAGAGTCAATGAGACTTTGGTTCTAGAGACAAGAACGGGTTGTTGAGGTGCAGTTTGAGTCTGGGCTCCCTGTTGCCCTCAACCACATTAGAGGGCTTTTAAAGGGCAGTTCTGGCAATAGTGACCAGCTGTACCACAATAAAAGCATGACCCTGAGTCGACGTTGGCATTCCTCCAGGGAGATGCGAGTGAATGAAATACGGAAGTGCAGGTGTGATGTTGACACATTGAATATACAGTATACTGATTTGGCAAACTCCAAAAGTTACATTTAGACACTACCTTAAAATACAAGATTTCCTAAAATTGCCTACATTTTTGCAATAATTCAGTTAAATACAGTTGTTTGTAAAATTACACTAAATAGCCAAAAGTATATGGAAACCTGGTAAAGTATATGGACCTTCACAGTTATAAGTATGTTGAACCTCACAATCTAAACACATGGGCATTAATATAGAGAGGAGGTGTCAGAAACTGCTTGACAGTTCTCTGCCAGGCCTGGAGAGGGTGCTGGCAGGTGATTCTATGGAGCCTGCTTTATTGTGTGTATTTTGTGCCACACCTATTGTTCTTGTTCCTGCTGTTTCACCTGTTCCCTATTAGCCTTAATGTTTAGCCCTATAAATAGGGATCCTTTTGTACCTGTCCTTGTCGGTTATTGTTCTATGTTCGTTGTCTAAGTCAGGTTTCTGTTATCATGTCTTAGTTATTAGGTTCATCTTCCCCATGTCTTGTGTTTATGTTAATAAAGCAGTGCTCTGAATTCCGCGAATGGGTCTGTCTCCATGGCGTGCAGGTGCACGCACCACCATGGAGGTCCAGGTTTGTGCCTGCATGTTACAGCAGGTCAGGCTTTGTACAGGCCACTCAAGTTCCACACCAATCTTGGCAAGCAATGTTTTTTTTATTTATCTCAAATTGCACACCAGGGCATTGTCACTGAGATGCAAGACACAAGTGTATATACTCATCATATCAGCATAGTGTTGGTCAGAGAACAGACTAGGCAACATCATACAAGTATAATCCATACTTTAAAAAATGAACCAGAAATCATAGAGAACAAAGAAATAAGAAACACACAAAAAGGCTCACATTGTCAAAAGGCAGAAAAAAGCAAAAGCTTCACCTTGAGACACTGAAATGAGGAGTTAATTATACAATATATATGAGTTATTCCGGAAAGAGCTGAAAACAAGAGAGAACATTCATGACATACTAGACACCGGATAAAACAATCACAAGACAGGAGTGAAGACAATAACCAAAAAAAAAGAAAAGAAAAAATGACAGGAATTAACTATAAACACTTGGAGCAGTCATGTTGGATTCGGTTTGTGCCCCACTGTTGTGACACACTGTTTTGTGTCAGCATTGTGGCATCACAATATGAATGTGGTGTTCAGGTAACCATAAAGTTTTTGCTGAAAAGAGGAATCTGTGACAGTCATGTTGGAACAGGTCTGGGTCGCTTGGCTCAGTTGAATATAAATCTTAATGTTAGACATGCATTCAGTGCACATCTAGAAAACTGTGTGCCTTCAACCTTGTGGCGTCACTATATACAGTAAATGTGATGATCGGGTGCCCGTCTAATTTTAGCCATACAGCATGGTGACACCTTCAACCAGCTACACTTTAACCATCCATTTGTATTGGAACAAGGAAATAAGACATTAAAGTAAACCCTGAGATCTGAAACAGGTCTGGCAAGCTTGTTTCTCTTCTAGGGCATCTGGAAGGTCAGGTGTCAGAAATATACTTGTGAATCAAAAGCTCAGAAATTTCTTGCTTGTTCCTCATATTTAGTGAGACAATCGTGGGCAGGATAGAGCCAAGGTAAACAAATCATGCATTTATATTTAAATGTAATGATCAATCAGAATCAGAGCAGGCAGGAACGAGTTTCTTCTGTAGTTCTAGATTTTTATTTCGATAGTAGTTGGTTTTCCTGAAATGTGTTTATATTCAAAGCAATTCGAATTTTTATTTACTATTTATTTAAGTATTTTGTCTTAAATTGTGAAGTGAGGAAATGCAGTAGCTGTGAAATGGCATACAATGCAATCTGTAACTATAACATTAGTTATAATGAGAGATATAGAAAAGTTAAATACATGTAAAAACATTTGTTAAATCTTGTAAGCATCATCTTCAGACCAAGCTGTTAAAAGCTTTTTATTTATTTATTTATTTACTTATTTATTTATTTATTTATTTATTTATTTATTTATTTATTTTTAAAACATTCAGCCATAGCAAATCTAACAGTATCGGAACTGGAAGCGAAGACTTATTTTGAAAGGTATATGCAAATTCACCCAATCATACACCAAAATAACATCTACTTATTAAAATGAAAGTGTATCACACTTGCCTGTAGATCTATGTAAGTTGGAAAAACAATGATTTCTTTCTTTTTTATTAATGTTTTTTTTTTTTTAATACTGTACAATTTGGAAAAACCACAACATAATAGTCAACACTACCTAACCTGCACTCTTGAGAAAGCAATCAGTGTAAAATCTCCCTGGAGATTCTACAGTGAATTCATATATTGCTTTTAAATTCTGTAATATAATATGGCAGACAGTGACCGTGAAGAAGCCAGAATTATGTAAGGTATAAGTATGAATACATAGTAGTGCTTTATTGTACCACCACAGAACATGTTTAGGAACCATGCTCTGAGGGGGTAGCACTTTATGGTGCTCAGCCCCTTAGTAACTGCATGCAGGTATATCTGTAATTTTAATTTGTGGATCTAGGAGATGTGTTTTTTACTGCTTCCTGGTTTGTTATGAATGTGCTCAATAACTCTTGTATTTTATATATAGTGACACCAAAGGGATACCAACTGAATCTGCCTTAGCATTATGGCTAATAAAGGTAAGTTATTACAACTTTTTATTAAATAAAACACAAACAAAGCAAAGCAAAGTAAAAGCAAGTATTGTCTGTAGAGCAATCAAAACAATAACAAGGGCAAAACATTACATACTCAACTAAACATAACTAATATGATGCACAATGTTGATCATGTGATTTTCAGGTCGTGTAGAAGATTAACCACCCATTTACATTCAATGAAATGAAAGCTGTTTTTTTTTGCTGGAAACTTTATAGTTCCAGGCATACACACAGCCCATGCTGCATCTTGTTATGACCGAGACTCAGTAATGTTGCTTACTTCTTCACAGTTAAAAGTATTATCACAGATTAGCATTGGGGTAATACAAAGAAACAACAAACATTGTAACTTGTTAAACTTTCATATGAGTGTTTATAATATTTGCTATACAATGTATGGCTAAAAAATCATTGTTGCTTAGACTTCCTCTGCATATACTATTGTCTCTTTCGCAGAAGTGGATGGTTACAGGTTATAAACAATGAGTTGTTATTCATCATTGGAATGGATGAGCTTAAAAAAGAGTTTAATTGTGCTGTTCCTGTTCATAAAGTCAGATGGTTCAATCTGTAAAGGAATGTCCTCAGTACTTTCCTCACTTTTACCGCACTCTTCATATTTCGCAATTTTAATTGGCTTACAGGCAAAAGAGTCAAAAGTAGACAAGCAACTCATCAGCAACTAAACAGGCAATTCACCAGCAATCTCCTCAGCTACAAAGAGCCTCAAAATGGAGTAGTCTCTTATAAAAAATTAGCAAATCCAATTTTAAATGATTGATTTTGTGTAAACTGATGGACTGTTCTTGGGAGTTAGTGATTCCAATAATTACATAGGGAAAGCTCATTTTCATATTCAGAGATGAGTTATGCTTGTGCTACAATTAGATTTTCTGTAAATCGCCTGTGTGTAGTTCATGTCTAGTCGAACAATTTGGCTTCTACCCTCATTATTCACAAGTTTATAAAAAGATCTTGATCCAGCAGATCCAATCTTTTTTTTACTGCTTTTTCTTTAATATAGTATACATTAAAAGGTAGTCAGCTCGTTTTCTGGGTTCAGTGACGTCACTTCCGGGTCAGCAGCCATCTTTGGGTTTCAGTTCTTGGGCGTCGGCCATTTTATGTGGGCCTGCACTATTTAAGCATGCCACCATCGCATTGTTCTTTGCCAGGTTGTCTTCTGAGTTAGCCTTGTGCTCTTGTGCTGTTATCCTGCCCCTGCTCCTGATTCTGCCTGCCCTGTGACATTGCCTGATTTGACCCTGTCTCTTCTCCCACGACTGATTTCTGCCTGCACTGCATTGCTCTGTATTATTGGATATTATATTATTGAATTATTGGACTGTGTATTACCTTGATTTCTGTTTGCTCTGCATTGCACTCTCAGCCTCTGTTACAGGCTATTGGATTGTGGATTGTGTATCACATTTTGGCTATTCTGCCTTACCCCGTTTACCTGTGACTCGGATCATTGGACTGTTTGCTTTGCCGAGTTTCACCTTCCCTGTACCGTGCCTGTTTCCATTAAAGGCTCTATGTTGGAAACTCTTGTTTGCATCCTGCATTTGGGTCCTCACCTGCCATCCAGGACATGTTCTGATTTTTGAAATTAACATAATAATGACAGTGTTTTGGTTGATTTGCAGCACTTTCTGTCATGTACTGTAATTATGTCTGTGTCTTTAAGACGATGGAGTAGAAGGCATGATGGGAAGTTTGTTCATGTGGTTCGTAAATATATGCACATACGAAGTAAAGAGGTGGTTGGAAAATGTTACACGGCCTGTGACTGATTTAATTCGGTAAAGTGCTTCCCTTTGATAACTTAAGAAACAGATATATAACATTGGCGATGAGGATGCAGCCTGGAGGGTGTAAGCACTGATTGCATGTGATGGAGGAAGTCAGGTCTTCCTACGTTTGAGTGCTACAAAGATCCCGCGACTCTTGGGCCAAGATGGACAAGGTGGCTGACATCATTTGAACTTTACGCAGATGGGAAAGGTCTTATAATTGAAGAGGGTGTCGCTGCGTCAGTTCGTCAACGATGCAGAGCGCTTCTTTTGCATCACGCTGGACCTGATGTCCAAGATGTATTCTCCACACTGCCAAATATGGGGAATGCTGACGATTATAATACAGCCGTTGCAGCCTTGAATACGGCAGACCTTTTATAAACTTTCCCAAAACTCCGGCGAGACGGTTTAACAGTTTGCAACGCATCTCAGACAGGCGGCGAGAGACTGTGCATTCACGGATGACATGAATAACCAAATTCAGGATGCCATCGTAGGCAAATGCTCGTCAACATATGTGCACCGGAAACCTTTAGAGGAAGGACATAATTTCACACTTGATCGCGCGTTAGAGGTTGCTACTCTCTGTGAACGGATAGAGGAGCAGATGTCTGCATCATCCGTGAGCGACACATCAAAGCCTGACACTGAGTCTGTGAATCGAGTCTGGAAAAAAGGAGAAAGGCGGTAAGATAAGTAAACAATGTTACAGATGTGGAAATATAGACCATTTGGGGAGATTTAAAATGTCCTGCTTGAGGCCAGATGTGTCACAAATGTAAAGGACGAGACCATTTCTCAAAAATGTGCAAAACTAAAAATGTTAAGCAAACAGTTAACCAAGTGGAAGGACAGACTGAATATGCATTTGTCATTCAAGATAACTGCAGACGTTCAGATAGACTGAATGTTTGCTTGGGTAATGTTCATCTGAGGATGCTGGTAGACTCAGGTGCATCCAGTAATATCACTGATGAAAAAACTTGGGAGAATCTGAAATCAGAGAGAATTAAATGCCATTCATACCTTCCAGATACAAAGAAGAAATTGTTTTCTTACTCATCTGATCAGCCTTTGCCAGTAAAGGGAGCTTTCAAGTGTGATGTAAAAATAGGCAGTCAGATGGTACATGCCGAGTTCATTGTTATAAAAGGGACTGGTGAACCTCTGTTAGGCAGAGATACAGCTATGAAACCTGGAGTACTCAAGATTGGCACAGACATTGCGGCAGTAACAGACCATAAACAATCACTTCAGTCACAATATCCAGAAGTGTTTGAGGGAGTTGGTAAGCTGAAAACTACGCAAATCTGTCTGTACATAGATCAAACAGTTCAGCCAGTAGCACAGCCCTTAAGAAGAATACCATTTAATCTAAGGGGTCCTGTGGAGGAAAAGATAAAAGAACTCCTAGAAATGGACATTATTGAAGAAGTAAATGGACCTACCCCATGGGTTAATCCAGTCGTAATCGTGCCAAAAGCCAATTCTGAAATCAGACTTTGTCTTGACATGCGACAGGCCAATTGCGCAATCATCAGAGAACGATACCCCATTCCTACAGTAGATGAGCTCCTACAAAGTATGAACGGATCAGTGATCTTCAGCAAATTGGATCTTAAATGGGGTTATCATCAGTTAGAGCTAACACTAGAATCTCGCCAGATCACAACATTTGCAGTTCACAAAGGAGTATACAGATACAAGCGTCTCATTTTTGGAGTATCATCTGCAAGTGAACAATATCAGCATAAGAGCTTCTGCACTCGCTGGAATAGAGGGAGTCGAAAACATTTTGGATGATGTAATTGTGCATGCGCCCGACCAAAAAACACACAATCAACGCCTGCATGCTGTCATGAAGCGTCTAAGAGAATGTGGGCTGACTTTGAATCCTGCAAAATGTCAGTTTTGCATGGATCGTTTAAACTTCATGGGTATTCTGCTCACCCAGAAAGGGATTGGGCCCACCGAAGAAAGAGTCAGAGCTGTGGTGGAAGCCCGAGAACCACAAAATGCCTCTGAAGTTAGAAGTTTTCTTGGACTTGTCAGTTACAGTAGCAGATTTATTCCACAATTTGCAACCTTGGCAGAGCCATTGAGACGTCTAACCAGAAAGGAAACAGAATTTGTCTTCAGGCCTGAACAGAAAAAGGCATTTATTGCTCTGAAAGATGAACTTGCAAAAGCAGGGACCTTGGCATATTTCGACAAAGATGCACCAACCCAGGTTATAGCTGATGCCAGCCCTTTCGGGTTGGGGGCTGTACTAACGCAGTGTCAAAGGGGTCAAAGGGTGCCAGTGTGCTACATCAGCAGAAGTCTTTCAGACTGCGAGAGACGGTACTCCCAGACGGAGAGGGAGGTCCTTGCCCTTGTATGGGCCTGTGAGAGGCTTCACCCATATATCTATGGGAGACAATTTGACCTGCTTACAGACCATAAACCATTGGAGTCAATATATGGTCCACGCTCTAAGCCCTGTGCCTGTGTAGAGCGGTGGGTTTTACGTTTCCAACCATATAACTTCAAGATTGTCTATGTTTCAGGAAAAGAAAATATCGCTAACCCTTTGTCACGACTTTTAGGGAGCACAGCAATGGGAGAGAAGCACTCACATGAATCGGATGAGTACGTGAGATTTGTAGCCATTAGTGCCACCCCAAAAGCCCTAACTACAAGGGAGGTGGAAGAGGCTTCAGAAAAAGTTCCAGAATTGATAGAAGTGAGAAGAGCCTTTGAAAGTGGACACTTTGAAAAGTGTATGCCATATGCAGCCATAGCTAATGAACTGTGCACAATAGGCTATCTGGTTCTATGTGTAACACGTATTGTTCTTCCAAAAGCACTACAAGCACATGCACTAGCACTTGCCCATGAGGGACATCTAGGTATAGTCGGAACTAAGCAGCATCTCAGGACCAAAGTATGGTGGCCTGGCATGGACAGAGCTGCTGAGAGACACTGTAAATCATGTCATGGTTGTCAAATTGTCTCTCGTCCGGATGCTCTAGAGCCGCTGAGACTGTTACCATTGCCTGATGGACCATGGCAAGATCTAGCAGTGGATTTACTGGGACCCTTGCCTTCGAAACACTCGATCCTAGTCATGGTGGATTATTATAGCAGGTACTATGAGTATGACATACTGACCTCCACCACAACTTCAAACGTGATTGACAGCCTGGAAGATATATTTAGCCGACATGGACTTCCCATAACACTGAAATCAGACAACGGACCTCAGTTCACATCAGATGAATTCAAGCATTTCTGTGAAGGAAATGGGATTAAACATCTGAAAACAACACCTAAATGTGCCCAAGCCAATGGTGAAGTTCCAGGCAAAAGCCCGGCTAAACTTTTATTTAAAAGGAAAATGAGAGGCAAGTTACCTGAACTAACATCTATGGAGACAGATCTTGAAGTTCATGACTATGATGCTGAGAAAAAAGGGAAATACAAACTGTATGCAGATGAACATCGCAAAGCAGAACACTCAAGTGTACAAAACCGATAAGTTCACAACACCATTCAATGCAACACCTCACACAGTGATCAGAAAAACTGATGGGTCACCCGCTGGAGCCAGATACAGTCGCAACACAACATTTGTTAGGAAATATGTGGAGAAAGACATTGAAGACAAATGGGATAGCAGGAAAGCAGAAAGTGACAGCTGTTCTGGGGATGCAAATCAACAGACATTGATAGAGGGCTCAGACAGACCTGTGTCTACAACAGAGTGTCACCAAGACGTCACATACGTGAAGCCCAAAAGGGAATGGAAATTACCTCAAAAATTTACAGACTTTGTTATTGATTGAATTCTTGAGTTGGTGATTAAAAAGGGCTGTTGAGAAGTTCAGGGTTTCAAAAATTTAGAGTTTGTTTAAAGAATGTAGTGTTTTCTAAATAATGTTTAGGTATGTTGTGTGTTCAGGCAAGATTGAGACAGGTTGAATGGATGGTCTCTATCCAACTTTGGGGGGGATGTCATGTACTGTAATTATGTCTGTGTCTTTAAGACAATGGAGTGGAAGGCATGATGGGAAGTTTGTTCATGTGGTTCGTAAATATATGCACGTACGAAGTAAAGAGGTGGTTGGAAAATGTTACACGGCCTGTGACTGATTTAATTCGGTAAAGTGCTTCCCTTTGATAACTTAAGAAACAGATATATAACACTTTACTTTTCAGAAAATGTCTTGAATTCTTTGTCTGAATAAAGTAGCTATTATGGTTTTAGTGGAAAACTAGCTGCATAAGCATGAAGAACATTTGTTTATTGTTTAATTTTTAGAAAAAGTTGAGTTTATTCAAAACAACACAACACAACAACAAAAGATGGATTTTGAAAGAGATGGATTTTCTGAATAATGTCAAGTCCACAGAAGTATCTGGTCTATAATAAAATATGGAATATTTTTAGATGTATATTTGTAAGTTTGTAATAAAATTACCCTGCAACACATTTACTAATTATGTATTGTTTATACTTTTCAGAGAAAATATCAAAATATGATTTGCTGGGGTTTGTTGCCATCCTGGTGATTCATATGCAAGTAGTGAACTCACAAATGCTCCCTGAAATTTCAGACATAATTGTACAGGTAAAATAAAAATGACTTCTTTCATATAACTGTTTGTTGAAAAATAAAAGCTTGTTGTGTGAAAATCCAATGAGATCAGCAGTTTCTGAAAATACAGTCTATATATACCCTCAAAGGAAATTAAAAGTTATCTGTTATTATATAGTAATTATTATTCATCTTTTTCTAAATACTAACTTTTTAAAAATTCAGGTTAGCTGCCCAGAGGAACAAATGCCTCACATAAGAGAAATCCGAGAAGGTAAACAATCATTTAAATGAGATTTTTATGTTTAAAAACAAATCTTTATCTCTTTGACTGTTTTTTCACAGTATTGCGAAAAGTATTTATTGTGTAATTTTATTTACCTTTATATCAATTCATCTTCCTAGGCTTGATTGTGTGAATGAAACAATCCACGAATTATATTATGTTTTATTTTTCATTATTATTTTTTCAAGGCACCCATGTACTAAGCCTCTCACTGAAACTAAATGAAGATTTTGACTTTGCCCTCTGCAATAAAGTAGTATAATATACCAAACTTATGAAAAAAAAAAAAAGAGTTCAGTAAGTATTGCACAGTATATAATATTTAATCATCAAATACATTCAACAGTACAATTGTTGGCTGAACTGGAATAAAACGAAGGCCCTCCTGGCATTTGTGATTCCTGCTCTGACGATTGTAGCTATAAACCTCCTGCTGCTTATTGTGATTCTGTGCAAGATGTTGAGGAGTGCAGTTAATGCTTATACTCAGCCAGATGAGAAACATCCTCTAATGACCATTGCTAGATGTGTGGCGATTTTAACCCCTCTCTTTGGTCTAACGTGGGGATTCGGCATTGGGACCATGGTGTCACCAAACTTTGGGATTCATGTGGTGTTCGCGTTCCTTAATTCACTACAGGTACTAAATACATGTCTAATTTTCTTTGTAAGTCTCATTGCACATACATTAATTAATATTAATCTACCAATTCTAGATATTCTAGATATTGCCATATTTAATATAGTAAATGATAAAAAAAATTTTTTTGATTCTTTGAAGGGTTTCTTTATTTTGGTGTTTGGAACATAAATGGATAGTAAGGTATGATTACTCTAAATCCATTACACAACCCTTTACTTAAAAACACAGAAACAGACATAAATTTTCCAAATGCTGTAAATGTAAATGAATGTTTTGTGTTTGCAGGTCCGAGAAGAATTATCAGTACTGTTTTCACTAAGGAACTTTTGGCCAGACCAGGGTAAATATAGTTTATGTTTGCCTATGCTAGTTCTTTAGAGAATAATATAATTTTTTTTCTGTAATAATTAAATTTATTGACAAATGTGTCTGAATTACAGAGTATAGGACCAACATCCTCAAGTGGATTTCTTTTGTTTCAGAAATTATGGCAGAGAAGTAGGTACCTGAAATGAAAGTTAACATGCATTTTAATCAGTAAGGCTGTTGTTACACATTGGGTTTGACCATGTTTTATTATAACACTCTTTTCAGGTTTATAGTAAAATAATTAATAACATCATTGTATTATTTTAAAAATAATTCAGTTTTGAATATAAACAGATTACAGATTTTTTCTGTTCAGCATAGTACTGTTAAATAATGATCAAATGAACTGGTAAACAATTTAAAATATGCTGGATAACATCCAGAAACATAAACACACAGCTTCTATTAATCATCAGCTATAGTCAGTAGACTATAATAGCTTAAAAACGTCTCAACTTGTTTAATGATATAAGTTCCACAATTTGGACGAGCTGAGTGACTTTAATTCCTGGCTTTAAGAATTAGGAATACATTTCTCAAGTCTCTCTCCATTGACTGGTGCTTATGAATCGCCTTTTAGTCAGGGTCATTGTTGCTGAAACTGTGGCATAATCATGTGTGACATATCTGAAATGGCTTTTTACATAAGTGTACCACATTCCCTCTGATTCTAACCCAGTACTGCTCTAACTGTGAATTAGAATTACTTGTTTTGTTACTCATAATTTGTACAATTATGAGTTTTAGGGGGTCCAAATATGTTCAAATATATTTATTTATTTACTTTGCAAACAATTATTTGAAAACTCAACATGGCTGTTTAATATGGATAGCGATTATGTTATATTACTATTCTAATTATTATTGCTATATTAATTTAGACGTGACCAACATAGTATGCTTTTTTAACCAAGAAAACTGCAAACATAATAATAATAATAATAATAATAATAATAATAATAATAATAATAATTAGATTCTAATAACAAATATTTTTGTTTTCTTTACTCACCTACATTCAATTTGTAAGTGTAAACTTTATCATACATCAAGTGTGTAATCAATTTCCTAAATTTTATCGTTATTAATATTTTTTCTTTTTCAGATGTGTATAATGTACCAAGTACTGACAGTATATCTTCAAGCAACTCGGATACAGTTTATTGACAACTCAAATAAAACAACCATGCAATAAGGATCTGTTTAACTGCAAACATCATCCATTATACAGTAGGGGAGAGTGGGGACAGTTGCTACACTTTTTGCATTTCCTTCAGTTTCTCAAACTATATATTTATATCAGAAAGACAAATTTTTAATACATTAAACCTGCATCTGTCAGCCATCCACCCGCACTGCTGTAATGTGTACATATGTTAATATACATACAATTTATACTTGAATAGACAAAGTCCAATGTTGCAATGTTGCAATTGACATCATAACAGGGGCCACTTGCAGAAGTGCACAGGGGTAGTTGCAATATTCATTAAAGTGTAATAAAATCAGTATTTATGAAAAAAAAAATTGCAATTTCTTTATTTAATATTTGAGCCGACATGGTCGAAATTAAATTGGCTGTATAAAGACAATGCAACAAGATATTTTCAAGTAACAGGTAACAACCATATTTTGGTTAATTATTATAATTATTATTAAATATTAATTATTAAACTCAGTGAGCTCTGTGTGAGTGTGTGTGTGTGTTTAAGTGAATGTATATGTGTGTGACAAAGAGAGGGTAACAGAGAGATCCACATCAGATGAAAGCTTACTGAAGTTAGACTGGCTGTATAAAAAGAAAGACTATAAGGAAAAACATTTTCAAGTAACAACCATGTTTTCTTGAATTTGAATGTCAAAATATTTCTTAATCAAAATCAAGACAGTGAAATTTAATAATATTTCTGTGAATGTCTCTGAAAACTTACTGAACTGTATGTGTGTATGTGTGTGTGAGATGTAGCTTAAGTGTGTGTGACAGAGAGGGTAAGAGAAGAGGAAATTAGCCACACATCAGACAGGCAAAGTAACACCCCTCTTTGTTGTTTTCTACCTTTCTTGTGAGACTGAAAAAATACAGAACAAAAAAAATGTAGGCTACATTGTGGCCTAGTCTGAATTTTAAAAAGCTATAAATAAAAATTACCTGACTACTGAGAGGTGTTCTTTATTCATTCATAAAATTGTTATTTTGTTATCACAGACTTTTACACTAATGTAATTTTATCACACGCTTTTACTAAAGTAGTGGCGGACTGGGACAATAATTCAGGCCAGGAATTTGACTCCATCCCAGACCACCTTTGCTGCTGCCGTCACCGTCATCCTAGTCATGTAATCTACCAGTAATTATAAATTATAAACGAATTATAAATGAATAAATAGGCCTAAATGAACCCTTACAAAACTCACTAGGAACACACCATCTATACTACAACACCACAGACAAATATAAAATTGGTTTACACTTTTAAAAAAAGGGATAATAAGAGACACACATACAAATGTTAAAATATATATATTTTATGTATTTCCAATGATCGGGTACAGTATATCAAAAGTATCAGAATCACAAACTTGGACAATGGACAATTTGAAACAAGCCAATCAGAGCTCAGACTCAAGTCATGTGCATTTCATCTGCCTGCAGTTGTTCCTGAAATGGACCTTATCAATCTCTTTCCTGTTCTACAAATCCCCTGATACATAATGTTTATTCATTTCACTATGGATTATCCAATCATATGGACATTTGCTGTTTTTTTCAAGATTTCATTACCAATTTGTGAGTATTGGACAAGACATTTGATCAATTCAAACTGTTTTTACACTGAATATGTACATGAAAAAATAGTTTCTTTAGTCTGACAATGATATTTTTGTGCCTTGGTTTACAATGGACCTTATTCACTTTAATGACTAATTTATCATTAAAAGTTGTTGACAGTAAAGTCTATGCAAACCAACTGTAATGCATTATGTGTTGTACTGTTTATTTTTTTATGGTAAAATTCTGGCAACCTCAGCTGCCAGTAATTTACCGTAAACTGGGAACTTTACAATAAAATACCATAATATAATATTCGGTTGTATTGTGGTTTTTATCTCAGAAAGACTGTAATTAGGTTTACAGTATATTTGTTATTTTACAGTAGTTTACCTTAAACAGGTTTACTTTCTGTCTGTTTTTTAACAGTAATTTGTTGTAAACAATCAATAGTTCCCAACTGTGTAATTTATGGTTGCTAAGAAAGCATTCTGGAAAGTGGTGAACAGTGTCACTGTACAATTTACGGTAAAATTCTGGCAACCCAGCTGCCAGTATTTTATCGTAAAATATACAGATTTTTTTTTTACAGTGTACAAGGACAGGAAACCTGTCCTTGTACACTGCACAATAACCTCCTTATTGATTTACATAACACTATACACATGCTGTATCTGCATCACACAATTGTCACCCAAATGAGGATGGGTTCCCTTTTGAGTCTGGTTCCCCTCAAGGTTTCTTCCTCCTACCATCTAAGGGAGTTTTTCCTTGCCACAGTCGCCTCAGTCACCTCAGGCTTGCTCACTTGGGATAACATCTAGGACTGTTTGTCTGTTTGTCTATTCATATGTTTGTTGTTTTCTTATGTGGTTTCTCATGTAAAGCTGCTTTGAGACAATGCCCTTTGTTAAAAGTGCTATACAAATAAAATTGAATTGAAATTGAATTGAATTGAAACCTCAGAAAAACAGGAAAATGAATTCAAAGAAACAAAAAACTAGGAAAATAACAAGAAATGATCTTTTATAGCTCAGGGTCTAATTGTCAAAAGGGCACATTGACACACTGACATCAGGAATATACAAGTTATTCAGGAAAGAACTGAAAGCAAGAGAGAACATTCATGAGACATTCAAGACAGGGGTGAAGACAATAACCAAAATCTGTATAAACAAAACATGACACGAGTTAAGTATCAAAACATGGAGCAGTGATATTCAAATAAAGATATGACGTGTGAGCTGCAGCATATGCTGGGAATCTGTGACATTCATGTTGGAACAGGTTTTGGCCACTTTTGGTGAATGAAAATCTTCATGTTTATTTTACAGCAATTGTGTGCCTTCACCATTGTGTCTTCACTATATGAATGTGATGATCAGGTGTCCACAAAGTTTTTGTAATATAGTATAGTGGACCCCACTACCAGCCTCACTTTTAGCATCTTTTTGAATTGGAATGAGGAAACAAGACATTACAGTAAACGCTGAGATCTGAAACAGGCCTGGCAAGCATGCCTCTCTTTGATGTCAGAAATAAAATGATATAAAGCTCAGACACTTTTGGCTAAGCTGCTCATGTTCAGCAAGATAATCGTGGGCTGATTAGAGCCAAGGTAAGACCTACAAACTAAGATTTCATGCTATACTTAATATTGTGATTTTGTCTTGAATTTTGTGAGTATTTTGAATTCTGAATTGAGGAAGTGCAGTGACTATGAAATGCCATACAGTAATACAATCTGTAATTATAAAATTATTACAGTAGTCATGATAGAGATATAATCAATCTAAGAACTTAGAAACAAAGGTTAAAAACAAGTGATTTAAAACAAGAACTGTTAAAAACATAATATATATATACAGTTTAGTGATCTAATGCAAAACAGATACATGGTTCAAAATATCACAAAAGTGCTAATAGATCTTCAGCTCCTTGATTTAAAATCCATGTAAAAGCCTCTTTGTGTAAAAGATTGCTTTGAATTCATGCACTTTATTTTAAATTCTGTGATATAATATGACAGACATATTATACAAGTATATTATATTATATTATATTATATTATATTATATTATATTATATTATATTATATTATATTATATTATATTATATTATATTATATTATATTATATTATACAAATATATTTGAGGCCATACAAATGTACGTAAATACTCTGCAGTGCTTCATTTTATCACCACAAACCTTGTTTTGGGACCATGACCTGAAGGGTTCAAAACATTGAAATTACATTGATTTATAAGTTGCTCAAAGGGTCCTGGTTGCACAATTCCACTTGACTGTATACACTTGTAAAAAGGACATTATTTATTATCATACTCTTCAGTGTCATCCAAATGAGGATGGATACCATCTGAGTCTGGTTCCTCTCAAGGTGTTTTCCTTATATCACCTCAGGGAGTTTTTACACAGTTGCCTCATTAGGAAAAAATATAAATTAATTATAAATTAAAATTATAAATTAATTTTAACTTTTTAAAATTTTTATCCTAAATGTTTATATTTAGATAAAACCGCTTTGAAAGAAAGTCCTTTGTTAAAAGCACTAAACAAATAAAATAAAATTGAATTTGGCCCCATGGTAGCACTATGTAGTGCTTGGCCTCTTATTAGCTGCATGCAGCTTTATTTGTAATTTTTAATTTGTGGATGGGCATAATAGAAGGAAAGACAACCTGAAGAGAGTTATTATTGCTTTCTAATATTGTAACTCTTTAACAGATTCATTTCATTTACTTCTTCTTGGTGTGTTATGCATGTGCTTACTAACTCTTGTATTTTATATGTAGAGACAGCAAAGTGATACCAGCTGAATTCCAAAATCTGCCTCATTATTATGGCAAATAAAGGTAAGTTATTCAACTTACCTGACTAATAAAGTAATCAAAACAATTGCATTCTACATTTCCTTTTGAGCGAAAGATGTACAACTTAAAAATCTGCAACAATTATGTACTCATCATCATAACAAAGACAGATATTGGTATTGAGATGCCAATTTTTATTAAATAAAACAGAAACAAAACAAAGTAGGGCAAACAAACAAGGGCAATACAATGCGTACTCAAGCAAAACCAATATGATACACAATGTAAGAGTCACATGTTTTGCCACACTGCTGAGAAACAGAGTCTGCATTGCCGGGTGGCACCATGCCAAACAAATATTCTAAGGAGTGTTTCCAGCACCTCGTTCAATTCACGCCTTAAATACCCGACAGTGTAGTGAGGTTCTGCCCCGTCTTAGTCTAGTTTTCAAAATAAGAACTGAAATACTGTTATGTATGTTTTTTTCAAGGATTAATTAAATACCATATTTGTCTGAACAAGCTTTGCAGCCAGAGGGGGAGTTTATTAGAGACTTGCTCATGTAGTCCTGTCAGACATTGTTATTTGTTAGACATATTTTAGTTGGGTCTATTATATCTGTACAGATAATATCGGACTAATTTACAGTCTAGAAGACTGGCCAGTGATTAATTATTGATAAAGTCTAAATCCATTCCAGTGATTACATAACACCACATGAAACTCATACCAAATAGCTAGTTGACACATCAGGCCCTTATTGCAAGTAGAGTTATAATTTCCTGCATGTGTGTCTTATGTATTTGGTAATGACAAGGATACATAGAAAGTATATCATCTCCTAAATATAGATCGAAAGTCTTATTTGTTTGTTTGTATTTACTGCTTGGAAAATGTATCTTGCCATGCAGGTATAAGGATATTATCGGCTCCATCATCTACTTGTGCATGTGGATGGGTGTAGAAGTTAGGGCATAATAGCTACCCATGATATTAGTGTGTACTGCTCTGATAAAGCCACTGTGGTACCACACAAAGGTTGTATCAAAGATCAACCGGCAATCTTCGTCCATGCAATTCAATTAGACTCAATGAAATGAAAGCTGATTTGTTCAGGCATACTACCAGGCATGTTGTATCTTGTTATGACCAAGATTCAGTCTTAATAGTAATGTTGCTTAATTCTTTCTATTTATAGTCATCATCACAGATCAGCATTGGGGTTTTTACATGTAATATAGTGAAAATACTAACACTGTAACTTGCATATGAATGTTTGGGTATGTAATATTTGCTAAACAATGTTTGATTATAAAATGTTGTTGCCTAGACAACCTTTTAAACTTATACATATACCATTGTCTCTTTCTCAGAAGAGGTTGGTTACAAGCTACAAACAATGAGTTGTTAATCATAATTGGGTGGGGTGAACTTAAAAACCAGTTTAATTGCAATGTGATTGTGAAACAATTCCTGTTCAGATGTTTCAATGTGCAAAAGAATGTCCTCAGTGAACTCACGTTTACCGCACACGTGGTATTTTGTATTTCTTATTTGTAGACAGGCAGAACCGTCAAAACTAAACAGTCAAGTAAACTGTACTTATATTACCAGTGAGTACATAATAATGCAGTGATTATCAGGAGACAGGTGATCTATCAAATGGTATAGTGTCCTAGTCATGTGGACATCTGGTGTTGGGTGGAACTGTCACATGAGGATGTGGAGGATGTTGGATGTTTTCATCCCAATTTTATTGTTGTTTTGGTTTGTGAAATTAACAAAAATAATGACAGTGTTTTGGTTAGTTTGATGTATGTTCCTGTAAAGATAATGTCTTGACATACACTACCAGTCAAAAGTTTGGACACACCTTCTAATTCCATGGTCTTTCTTGATTCCTTTCTGAGGCTGGTCACTCTAAATGAACTTCTCCTCTGCAGCAGAGGTAAGTTTTGGTCTTGCTTTACTGGGATGGTCTTCATGTGAGCCAGTTTCATCATGGTGCTTGATGGGTTTTGCAAATGCACTTGACAATACTGTTCTTGCAAGAACTATTCCAGAACACCTGACCTTCGTGTCTTAAAATAACAACTGACTGTTTTTTGTTGTTACATATGGATTACTTAAATCCATGTGTGTTATTTCATAGTTTTGAAATCTCCAGTATTGTTCTAGAATGTAGAAAATAAATCCCTAAACAAAAAACATGGAATTAGAAGGTGTGTCCAAACCTTTGACTGGTAGTGTACTTGTCAAGTCTTTTCTTCATTTGAATGAAGAAATTATTAAAGTGTTTAGAGGAAAACTAGCAACATGAGCATGAAGAACATTCAGCCATTGTTTCAATCTCAGAAACAGTTGCATCAGGTCTACAGATGTAGCTATAATACGTCATAATAAAATTACCATGCAAGACATTTTATTTTTTACACTTTTTATTTATATACTTTTCAGGGAAAATATCAAAATATGATTTGCTTGGATTTGTTGTCATCCTGCTGATTAAAATGCAACTGGTGAACTCACAAGTGCTCCCTGAAATTTCAGACATTGTTGAGGTAAAATAAAAATAACTTTTTTTCTTTTAATTGTTTGTTAGAAACAAAAATAATGGTAGATTTCAGAAATGTTTCAGACAGCAATAAAATCTCAGGTTCTTACCTCTGAGTATATGTCCACTAACAGGCACATCAACCTCAGGTTTTGATGTGTTGTACATTCTGAGATGCTTTTCTGCTCACCACAATTTGAAAGACTTTTTGAGTTACTATTCTGTGTAAACTTTAAAGATTGCTGTGTGTGAGATCAGCAGTTTCTGAAATACTGTTTCTGTATATATTCCCTCAAAGGTAAAATGATAATATAGCACATTTTAACAAACTGTTATTATTTGTTTTTATATAATTAATTACTATGCCAGTACACACAAGTAATAACGTTTTTTTTTTATTCAGTTTAGCTACCCAGAGGAACAAGTGCCTCTCTTAAGGAAAACACGAGAAGGTAAATAATTTAGATGTAATGTATAAAAACAAATCTCTTTATTACATCTATGTCTGTTTTTTCTTTTTATACTTGTCACTCAATTAATCAAAATCCCATTATTATTTCCAGTGAACACAGGCAAAGTAGAATACATCGTAATTGTAGAGGTGAATGCATCAGAAGTGATTTTGTTTGACCAAGTCAAAGCATCAGCGGATTCCATCACTCCTTTACAAATAGACAACATCACAAACATCAGTGGTTTGGACATTAGAGCAGGTAAGCTCTATTTTTTATGACACTTAATTTGTTTATATTTAAATATTTAAGTTTTCAAAATAAGTTTTCTTTTCTCATTATGGCAATTGAAAATATGTTTGACAACGAAAGCAATTGGATGGGCCACTAATCCTGCCTGAATTTCAGGTTCATTATGATCCCTTAGAGTGTAATTTATACACCAATGAACATCAAGTGGTGTTCTTGATCCCTAGCCCCCTGTCTGCCCCCACAGTTATGTAAAATAAATCAGTGAAGCACAGAAAAAAAGTTGTTGTTGAAATCTGTAAATAATTAGCTGGCTACTCCTGACCTATTTCCATTAAATAACTCTCTACTACACATAAAACCCTCTTAGCATATACTGTTCAGAAGGACTGCATTAAAATGTGATTGTGGTCTATCTCAATTGATATCATTCTGAAGATATATCTAAGTTGGGCTTTTATACTCTATTAACAGGAAATAACCAGGAAGTAGTCTAGATGAATATATAATTATATAATCAAGTACTAGATTATAGGGAGGGAAACTCCTGCTGACCGAGACATTTATATATATATATATATATATATATATATATATATATATGTATATATATATATATATATATATATATATATATATATATATATATATATATATATATAGAAATATATATATATATATATATTCAGTTGTGAACTATTCTTTAAAATGATTTTTATTTTTTTTCCCAGTGTGCCAGCCAAATAACACTCAATACCAGTGCACGTGTGTGGATCAGTATGTTTGGTCATACAATAATTGTATTACCTATAACAACTGTGATAACCTAAATGATGGAACATGTACTTGTATCAGTGCCATTCCCAGTGATGGACAGGTCTGTCTGCCAAAAACTGGTAAGAAAAAAATTGAATAGCCCTTTCTTTCTTTCTTTTTTTTCTTTCTTTCTTTCTTTCTTTCTTTCTTTCTTTCTTTCTTTCTTTCTTTCTTTCTTTCTTTCTTTCGGAATGAGATTCATGCTATAAACCTTAGAACGATAAACATTTACTGAATGTTATATGTCATATACTCCTATTCATTTATAAAATAATAGATTCTTCCTCAGAAATTGTATATGCTGTATTTTCATATTACACACACACACACACACACACACACACAAATATATGCATATGCAATATATAGAGGTATCTATTAAGATACCTCTGTTTTTTTATACAACTTTGGAAGAGCTTGAGATTTTAAACAAACAATCAAATTTACACATCTCCAACAACAACAGGCTACACAACGACTCCTGCAACAACAGCCAACACAACAATTCCTGTAACAACAGCCATCACAACAACTCCTGCAACAACAGCCAACACAACAATTCCTGTAACAACAGCCATCACAACAACTCCTGCAACAACAGCCAACACAACGACTCCTGCAACAACAGCCATCACAACAACTCCTGCAACAACAGCCAACACAACAATTCCTGTAACAACAGCCATCACAACGACTCCTGCAACAACAGCCATCACAACAACTCCTGCAACAACAGCCAACACAACAATTCCTGTAACAACAGCCAACACAACAATTCCTGTAACAACAGCCATCACAACAACTCCTGCAACAACAGCCAACACAACGACTCCTGCAACAACAGCCAACACAACAATTCCTGTAACAACAGCCATCACAACAACTCCTGCAACAACAGCCAACACAACTCCTGCAACAACAGCCAACACAACAACTCCTGCAACAACAGCCAACACAACAATTCCTGTAACAACAGCCATCACAACAACTCCTGCAACAACAGCCATCACAACAACTCCTGCAACAACAGCCAACACAACAATTCCTGTAACAACAGCCAACACAACAACTCCTGTAACAACAGCCAACACAACAATTCCTGTAACAACAGCCATCACAACAACTCCTGTAACAACAGCCAACACAACAATTCCTGTAACAACAGCCAACACAACAACTCCTGTAACAACAGCCATCACAACAACTCCTGCAACAACAGCCAACACAACAATTCCTGTAACAACAGCCAACACAACAACTCCTGTAACAACAGCCATCACAACAACTCCTGTAACAACAGCCAACACAACAATTCCTGTAACAACAGCCAACACAACAATTCCTGTAACAACAGCCATCACAACAACTCCTGCAACAACAGCCAACACAACAACTCCTGTAACAACAGCCAACACAACGACTCCTGCAACAACAGCCAACACAACAATTCCTGTAACAACAGCCATCACAACAACTCCTGTAACAACAGCCAACACAACAACTCCTGTAACAACAGCCAACACAACAACTCCTGTAACAACAGCCAACACAACAATTCCTGTAACAACAGCCATCACAACAACTCCTGCAACAACAGCCATCACAACAACTCCTGCAACAACAGCCAACACAACAACTCCTGTAACAACAGCCAACACAACAATTCCTGTAACAACAGCCATCACAACTCCTGGAACAAAAGCCAATACAACAATTCCTGCAACAAAAGCCAATACAACAACTCCTGGAACAAAAGCCAATACAACAACTCCTGGAACAAAAGCCAATACAACAACTCCTGGAACAAAAGCCAATACAACAACTCCTGCAACAAAAGCCAACACAACTACACCCCCCACAACTACAACCACCACAACTACCACAGCAGCTATTACAACCCCAGCCCAAAGTATGATTATAATCCTTCTTTTGCCTTGCTTATTTTTTTGCCATTGGCAACATCCCAAAAACATTTTTTGCTACTTTGAAAATATATTTTATGTGTAATTATTGTATTATGCAAGTAATGTGAATTTATTTGCTAAATGATATTACCTGTTTTATTTTTAATATATTTTTTTCAAGACAACAAGGTACTACGCCTCTCACTGAAACTAAATCAAAGTTTTGACTTTGAACTCCTCAGTAAAAGTAGTACAACATATAAATCATATGAAACAAAAATTAAGAATTCAGTAAGTATTGTACAATATATGATTTAATCCATATTATTATTATTATTATTATTATTATTATTATTATTATTATTATTATTTAGTAGTAGTAGTAGTAATAGTAGTGATATTGGTTAGGATATCCACTTTCACTCAAACCATATGACACTCTGAATATTTTTTACCATCAGATTGAAAAAAGTTACAAAAATGTACCTGGCTATCAGCTCAACTCTGCAACAGTGACTGGTTTCAGGTGATGCTATTTATTGAAATCTGATATGATTGTGCTTTAAATTTGTTCATCAAGCATTATTCTGATAACAAATCATTTAATTAACAAAACACTATTGTTGTTAATTAGCCAAATGAATTAATTTATTATTAATGGTAGTGAAGGTTAATTAATAAACTGAATTATTTAATTAATCAATCAATTTATTATTCAATAATGGTAGCAATAATAATATTGTTAATTCTTCTTCTTCTTCTTCTTCTTCTTCTTCTTGGAATATAATTGGAATATTCCAACCTATAATATATATTTTTTGATAATCTAAAATTGTAAGATTCTGTCATGTATTGAAGATGTTCTATGCTTTAAATAGACCTGGCAGTGTGTTTGCAGACTTCAGTATTAATACAACAAGTACCAACATTGATTTGGCTTCAGCAAGCCAACAGCTTGCTACCAATCTCCGTAATAACGGATTCAGTGTTAGTGATGATTTACTCAGGCAAAATGGTAGGTTATTATTATTATTATTATTATTATTATTATTATTATTATTATTATTATTTTTATTTTTATTATTATTATCTTCACACAGTTTTCTATATATATATACTTTATAAATGTGTAAGAAAACTGCAAGCATTAACAACAACAGCAAAAATAAAAAAAACACCTGAGATATGCATGGCTCTTTGTTTCAGTGGAAGGAAAACTAACTAACATCCAGGGCAACATATATCCTGATTCAGATCTCAAATTGACATGTAATCTTACAGAGAATAATGGAATAAAATGGACCCTGAATGAGATTCAATTACAGCAGTCAGAACAGTATGTAATTAATAATACTGAACTCACTGTAAAGAATGCTGGTCCCAGTAACAGTGGTAAGTCATACAACTTTCTGCTGAATTAACATCTTTAACTGATCAGATTGTTTTCTTTACTTTTCTTTTATAATAATAATAATAATAATAATAATAATAATAATAATAATAATAATAATAATAATAATAATTTATTCTCTGTTTTTTTCAGGTCAATATTCATGCATTGCAACAGTGAACTCTCTGCCCTACACAATCTGGCAGATGATTACAATTCAGCCATACCCTAATATCCAAGTGACCAGTGACAAAACTTTAGAATGTCAGGATACTACAATCTCACTTCAGTGTTGTGTTCAGGGTGTATATCAAGTGAAATGGACTGACCCCAAAATCTGCAACTCACTTTCGAAAGGTCATACACATACACAGCTTTTATGTGATATTTTATTTGATGTGGTCATGAATACCAGTGTAACTGAATATGCAGACCAAAAATAAGTAACTAAAAATCAAAGCAACACATTGCTACAAACAAATATTTAGCCCACCTTCACTGAATGACAATGAGTACAGTTAGACCTGAAAAAGAAAATGTTTTCAATTTTGGTAAAATACAGAATATGTAAGAGAAACTTTGAACAAGATTAACCATTTGTGTTGCACTTTTTCTTCCCAGGAGGCTGCATATCATGTGACTATAAAATTAACAAAGAGGAATGCCAGGCTACTGAGCAAACAAAAACGGTCTCATGTCAACTAACACAACCTATCAGCGAAAGCAGTTACAACTCAAAGACCATCAAAATAAATGTAACAAACCAAAGTGAGTAATAATTTATTTTTAAAATTACACCCCTCACCCCATCAAATTATAACAAGCCTAGGAACATCAGTAATCTACATATCTACCATCACATACTGTAATCATTAAAAATACATAAATACAAAAGCAAAATGCATTATTATTATTAATTATTATAATGAATATCAACAATTTTTTTAGTCAGATGTTTCATACATTTTTCATGATTTATAAAAACATAGGGTATATGATACCTTTCCAAGTGTATCAGTATAAATCATTCATTTGTACATTACATTTTGATACAACCTTTAACCAGGGGAAACTGACCTCTTGAGGTTTTTGACACTTTAGTGTAATATAAATCAAATGTAAAATAGATGCAATTTACTTATTTAGCCATACATCTAAACACAATATCAAGCAATAAAATGAAAAGCAAGTTTGCTAGGATTCCTTTTTGCAAATTTCTGTTAATGATTTTTGAAACTTTTGAAGTGCTACTACCATGCATTAGCCAATGGGAAAACAGTACTTTCTCTTTTTATTTTGTTGTTTTTACCTGATGAAAAAAAAAAATCCTAACATTACTTTTCTAATAAAGCATCAAATCTTGAAAATTGTACACACTTAAATGCAGCACATAAATGTTGTTATATCTCATGTTTTTTAGACTTTGACTGTTCTGACAATGTATTTGGAGCTGGAATATTGGGAGCAACACAAACCTCTAACTGTCCTGGAGACATGGTTGGCTATCAAGTAGCTCAGTGTAGTTCATCAAAACAGTGGAACATTACAGAAGACAAGTGTGTCCTGCGCGCCATTCAAAATTTAAAAGATGAAGCTGAGGCAATTATATTTTTTCCTTGCTTTCATGAAAGATAATGAAGAAAAATAATCTTGGAGTGTAATTTCTGTTTGCTTCTTCATAACAATTTGTGCTTCTGTAGACTTTACAGGTAGCAGGCATCCCACAGTTTATGGCCAGCCTCAGCAGTAATGCTACATCACAGACTCAAAACTTAATTGACTCTGCAGCAACCATAACAACAATAGTAGACATACTAACAATCGTTTCAGATCTCTCACAAACAACTTTCGTCAGTCAAACTATTATGACGGTAAGTAAACTCACCCTGTTTTCAATATTAGAAGTTTTCATCATAAATATTGAATTGGTAATAGCTCTAATATTGAATCTCACTTTATATAATCTATAGTACATACAGCATTTCATACAATTTAGTAATTTTTTTATAAAAAAAAGAAGAATCAAAACAGCTGTTTCTGCTTTATTTTATTTACAAAAATTTTTATTTTATTTGGTCTATTTAATAAATATTTCAGGATTTCCTAAAAACAGCTGAGGTCATTGGAACAGATGGTTCATCACACACTTGGGAGAGTTTAAACAAAAATGATACAACCAGTAATGCCAGTAATATACTTCTGAATGCGACAGAGAGCATCGCACGCAGACTCCTGGATGACAACTTCTTGATAACAACAAACTTCACTTATCTAAAAAAAGAATCAATTACTGCCCCATTTTCTGAAGACTTTGGAAAAAATTTAACTACCCATATTAATATTCCAGTGACTAGTGCAAAGATGTTCCTCACAGTCATAATATCGTCAGCTTTTAACAACATCTTACCTGTTCGAACTCTGACCAACAATGACAGCAATCAGACTGGAACCAAGATCAATGGAGATGTAGTCCTGACTGAGACAACGTCAAAAATTAACAACATCTCCCTTTCTTTTAAAATCATGAATACTACACTGGGAAACCCTCAGTGTGTCTTTTGGAACTTTAGTCTTCTGAATGGTGTTGGTGGATGGGACTCGACTGGATGTCAGTTAAAGCTATTAGGGAATGAAAGTGAAAAATATACATGTGAGTGCAATCACACAACCTCTTTTTCTATCTTGATGTCACCATTTACCCTGGATAAAAACAAAGCCATAATTTTAGACTATATAACTTACATTGGTGTTGGCATTTCAATGGGCAGCTTGGTTTTGTGCCTCATCATTGAAATCATCATATGGAAATTAGTGACACGAAATGACACATCCTACATGCGTCATGTCTCCATAGTCAACATCGCTGTCTCCCTTCTGATTGCGGACATATGCTTCATCATTGGAGCAGCTGTTGTTAAACAAGAGGGTCCCTGCAGTACAGCAACCTTCTTCATGCACTTTTTTTATCTTGCCCTTTTCTTCTGGATGTTGCTGTCAGCACTCTTGCTCCTCTACCGCACCCTCATGGTCTTTTCCAGAATGACCAGAGGAGCAATGATGGGCATAGGCTTCACTGTCGGCTATGGAGCCCCGTTAATCATTGCTGTCATTACAGTGGCATCTACAGCTGGAAACAAAGGATACATTCAACAAGATTACAACTGTTGGCTGAACTGGAGTAAAACGAAGGCCCTCCTGGCATTTGTGATTCCTGCTCTGACGATTGTAGCTATAAACTTCCTGGTGCTTATTGTGGTTCTGTTTAAGATGATGAGAAGAGGAGTTAATGCTTCTACTCAGCCAGATGAGAAACATTCCCTCGTGGTCATTGCTAAATGCGTGGCGATTTTAACACCTCTCTTTGGTCTAACGTGGGGATTTGGCATTGGGACCCTGGTGTCATCGAACTTTGGAATTCATGTGGTGTTCGCATTCCTTAATTCACTGCAGGTACTAAAGATATGTCAATCCAATTTCCTCTGTAATTTTCATTACACACACTAAATATATATTAAGATTAATGCATTTATAGTTTTATAATTAATATATTGTATAGTAAAATAAACTTGTTTCTTTGAAGGGTTTCTTTATTTTGCTGTTTGGACTATTACTGGACAGTAAGGTAGGTATAATCTAATACCATGAAACTCTTCACACAGAAACAATAGAAATAATGTTTATATGCATATGTTGTTTACATATTACATTTTTGTGGTTGCAGGTCCGAGAAGCACTGGCAGGAAAGTTTTCACTGAGGAACTTAAGTTCTGGCCACACCAGGGTAAATATTTTTTATGTTAAATATAATAGTTGATGGTTTATATGCTAGCTCTTTAGAAAAAACTTCATACCCTTCAACCCTCATACTTAAAATAATTTTCTCCAAGCCCATGATGGATGTGTTTGAATTACAGAGTACGAGTGCAGGACCTACGTCCTCAAGTGGATTTCCTTTCATGCAGAGGTTACGGCAAAGATGTATGTAACTGAAATTGAATCAAAATAGACTTATTTAATCAGTAAGACTGATGACATTGTGTATGACCAGCTCATTTTTTCCTTTGTAATGTTCCTTCACACAATAAATGTCTGTGACTCTGTAATCTAAATGGTCTTTTCAGGTTTGTAGACACTTTTTGTACATTAAAACAAGTACATATATATTAAAACAAAACAAATGTTAGCTCTTTTTCTGTCTTTAATATAGCAATAAAATTCAAATAAAAAAAGAAACATTTTAGGGATGTCATACTCTCTTATGTGTTAGTTTTGTCATTCACCAAGTATGTGAGCATTGTCTTAGTTTATGAGTAGCATGTCCACTAATATTTTGGTCTTTTGCAGATGTGTACAATGTACAACAGAACAGCGGCAACACGGCTTCAGCTTCAAACAGCTCATATGCACCTATCAACACTTAAGGCAGTAGACCCCAATTATAAGAGTATGTTGAACTGCAAACATTATAATGTACATCTAGATGCAAAAAATAATGACAATTAATAAATAAACATAAAATAATACATAATTCTAAAGCACGCTTTTTAACATAATTTCTCTTGAAGCTTAACACAGTTGATTTCAGAACAATACATAAGGAATGAATTTTGAAATGCTTAAATAAAATGATCTTTATGATTGTTTATTATTTTAGGTTTTCTGATTGTTTTTCCATTTTATCAAATGAAGTAATAATTTAATTAAATATTGCTGTATTCCTAAAGCAAAAACATTTCCTCAAAAATAGCACTATTATCAAAACTCTTCTTAATTATCTTTATTATTTCATATGGCACCCATACAATGATGAAATGTTATTCCCTGACCTCTAAAGTATGGATTGGAGATTTGGATTTTGTTATGGTTTCTGTTTTGTAAAGAATAAATTTTTTTAACAAATGAATTATAATTTACATTATGTTGTCTCTGGTATTTAATCAAGTTAGTTTTGGGTCAGCTTGGTCTGAGCCCTCAATTCAGACCTCTGAACTACTAATTGAATAATCATAACTGAAAATTTCACAGTAATGACAGACCAAATCATACATGCTCCAAACCTATGAATTTGTTTAAATAATCTTTATGAAAATTCAATTATGCCACAGATCCTGACTGATAAGAAGGTGATGGATAAGAGTGTCTGCCAAATGCCAGAAATGTGAATGTGATGATTTACTTTCTTTAACAGCGACTCGTTATCGTAAATCGTTATGTTATTTTTTGCACTAATGAACATTTTCAGCAACTTGTGTCAGATCAGTGGTCTGACAGTGTAGCTATAAATGATCTAATACCTTTGGAAATATCTGTGTCAATCTCTTATGGTATTTTGTTGAAAATGTAAAGTATATATTTGTATATGTAACTTTATGACAACAGTCTGGGAAAGGCCCCCACATGGGAGTTATAATCAAGTGTTCATGTAATTTGGATATATAATTTAAGATTCTTAAAACCTGCTCAACATTAAACTTATAACATAGAATCAGGAAGCAGGAGAATGCAGGAAACAAATGCAGACTGAAACTGGTCTGGCAAGTAGGAAAACATAGTAGGATTAGTGGTCAATTCTAAAACATTTGTATGGTCAGGTGACTGAAATAATAACCTGAAAAGGTAAGAGGTTTCAGGCAAACCTACTCATGTTTAGTGAGATCAATGTGGGCTGTATGGAGCCATGGTAAGTGCTAAAAATTTAAATTTATGATATATTTAATGGTGTGTTCTCTTTATTCTACGTTTTTGTAGAACAAAGCATGCATCAATATTAAGCATCTAATCAATATTAATAATTAGTTTCCTTTAGCTTCCTCAACTTTGCTGAACTTTTATTTATTGCTAATATTCCTTGGCCTGAGTTAGCAGCAGCTTAACAGCTCAACAGTAATTATCATGGAGGAATGATAATAAACAAGAGCGAATGATCTCTGCATTTAAAACCTAAAGAAATAAACAAACAAGATTAAAAAGACAATTAAATCTTGCAAGAGCAACTTACTATAATGTGACTTTTATATAAAACATCTAATGGAAACTGTGTCTCATTTCACTATGTATTGTGTCAGCTATATGTGGTTTAAATGACAATAAAAGCTTCATGGCTTGACTTGACTTTAATCAAAACATTAAATGCTTCAGTGCTTTCTGTGAATTCAAAAAACATTCAAATCATTCAGGCTTAAAATATATGAATGTTTCTGTGTGAAAACGTAATATTAGTATTAATCTCTAAATGAAATCTTATGGACAAAAAGTTCATTATACAGATTTACCAAAGTTTAATTCTTGGCTTTCATTGATTAGAATGTGTTGCTGAGTAGTTTCAAATCACAGATTTACATTAATGCACTTGTTCCAATGCCTTATTGTGTTACAACTTGAAAAGCTGTATGACACATGACCAATAACCAATACAATTCCCATAAGCAATAAAACAAATGAAAAAAAACAAAACAAAAAAACAAACAAAAATAAACAAACAAAAAAAAATATTAGATCAGAGTATTACAGGAATCGGTTAAAAGCCTTGAATAAAGTTACTATTATTACTTCATACTATTAGGCTTCTGATTGTGCCTAATAATGATTATTTTATATGTAGAAACACTACATTAATCCAGCTGAAGTTCAAATCTTTATCTGCCTGAGCATCATGGCTAATAAAGGTAAGTGATTATTTTTTTCAGAATGCAAAAACAATAAGTACTTATTTAGAATTGTCTTGTTTCTACAAAGTAATCATTTAGATTTAGATGTGTGCGATTCTGTTGAAGGAAGCATTACAGAATGGCTTGGGTTATAATCTCAAATTTACAGGAAGTAAAAGGATTATGTTCCACATTTCTATTTGAATGAATGGAAATCAAACCAACCTAGCAAATCTGTTCAGGTGTATCACAATAAACAAAGAATTTGCTGAATTATTAAAAAGAAAATCCAGTACTAAATGATGTTATGCTTTTTAGAAAATGTCAAAACCACTATAACTCAAAAGAAAAAAAGTAGTGACCCCCCACCATCAACATAAAAACAAACAAACATCTGTGCCAATGTACACTGAAGCTCATAGTTGCACACCTTACTAATATGCGTTATAGTGTTTTTTTTGTCACCAGTTTTTGTACTCTTTATGCTTCCCATAAAACATTAAACCAGCTGATTTTCAGGAACCAGCAATATTAGACTGCTTCACCTACTATTGCCTTAGTAGCAGAACAAAACTCATAAGATGTTATAAAATAAAACTCACAATAAAATAAAACTCACAATATGTTCTGTACCTTGAAGCTGATACATACAGACTATCTGAATACATATTGTTTCCTATAAACATTTTAGATAAGATACTGTCTATTGTGATAGCTTTCATTAAAAAAATCATGAACATAAGTCCAAGGTAAGAATTTTGCCTATCTGAGACATGCCTAAGTCTGTAGCTAAAATCCGATGACTGATTAACAATGTGCACAGTTTCAAGATTTCTCTCCCTTGGGTATTATTTGCTAATAACATAACTCTTCATAGCTCAGAAGGGAAATTATGGACCTTATGTTTGTAAGCCCCACTTCCTTGTAGGTTCTCTTCTGCAGTTGGAAAAGGAACCTATTGTAAGGATGTAATGAAAGACTAGCTGCATGAGCAGAAAGAACTTTGGACAATGTACTTCCAAGTATTCATTAAATCTACTCAGCAGAGTTATGTGCATGATCAGCAACAGATGGATTAACACAGCTGTTACTAAATAAAACATCCACTGTCATTTGTTATAGTTACCTTTGCAAGGCTAAATGTTGCATTTTTTAACTTTTGTTTTTCAGGAAAAAAATGTGAATATTTTCTGGGATGTGTTGCCATCGTAATCATCCATATGCATGTGGTGAACTCACAAGGACTTCCTGAAATTTCAGACATGATTGTAGAGGTAAAGTTTAAAGCAAAATAGCTCTGAAATATAGCCTTGGGACAGGCGACCAGCAAACGTTTAAAGACAAATACCAGAATCAAAAGCCAGAAAAGAATTTTAACCGTCTCATGGGTTTGTGGCTTATTATGGTTTCCCTTTTTTGGTCTCATTTTTACATAAAAGTAATAAATTTAAAGTAAACGGCGGAGTCAGTGTCCAAAAAGGCTTGGATTAGATGATCAAAAAATAGAATGTTCAAAATTAAAATTCAGGAAGCTGCAACATGATCAACCCCAGACAGTGTGCACACAATACAGAAGGATTAGTATTGTCACTGGACTCAGTATGAACTGTGTATGTGCTCAGTCCAGTTGAATGCAGTCAGTATTCAGGTGAGCATGAACATTGTAAAAGTTATGGGTTTTGGGAAATGAGTCAGACCAGCCATATTTTTGACCAGCCATATTTCTGCCTCAGTGGATCAATTAAGATAAAAAAAACTATTTATCCATCCATCCATCCAGACTGTAATCCTTATGTTATAAACTGCCATGAACATGAATACACTTTAAGCTACATTAACAATTATTACACAACTTTACATGAGTAATAACTTATCTTTTTTTCCTATTTCAGTTAAGTTCTACAGATGGTCAAATGAATCACTTAAGAGAAAAACGAAATGGTAAATAGCAACTCTGATGTAACAATAAAACAATTCTGTTATAAGATTTTAAAGTAATCCTACAGTATATATCTGTCTGTTTTTGTTTTCATTTTAAACCACATCACACTAATCACATTAATAACCAAAATTATATTTGTTTCCAGTAAACACCAACATACTTGAATACATTGTGATCATAGAGGTGAATGTAACAGGAATTATTTTGCTTGACCAAATCAAATCATCTCTGGAGTCCATTAGACCTTTAGAAATAGACAATGCCATAGAAATTGATGGGTTGAACATTACAACAGGTGAGCTCTTTTATTATTATAGTAAATTTGCAATGTAACAAGGGTATTTAAAGATAAAACTATGATGGAATTTAAACTAAGAAGTTAAAAAAGAAAGATTAAAAATAAATAGAGTACACATTTAAATATAAATGATTTAGGTTTCCAGATTATGAATGAATTTTTGATCTGTGGCAGATGTAAGATTGTTAGACCATGGTTTTAAATATTATGTAAATTTATTTCATTTCATTTCACCATCTGGAAAGTAGGATACATCTTGCTAGACTGATATCATTAAGAATTCTTCAGCTGAAGTCTAGGCTTGTTTTAAAGCTTTTTCTGAGCCAAAATGAAATATATCCTGACCACCATACCATGCCTTCATCAACAGCCTGGCAGAAATTCTATACTTTAAAACACACAATAACCTTTCTCAAGAGATACTTTACCAACTTTTCATTCAACCATAAAGTAACCTTTCAGACTACAGCAGGCTTGAAACCTGGAAAAACTACAGCATGGAAATGAGCTACACCCTAGATTTAATACAAGTTTAATGCAAGACATAAAATTAACATACATTTCTGGCATTTTGGCAGACACCCTTATTCAGAGCAACTTACAATTTATTTTATTTTGTACAGCTGAGCAAAAGAGGGTTAAGGGCCGTGGTCAGGGGCCCAGTACTGGCAGATTGGTGGACCTGGGATTCCAACTAACAACCATTTGAGCAGTAGCCCAACACCATAACCACTAAGCTACCACATTCACATACTGCAGTGGCTGTGCAGAGATTAGAAGTGGATAGAGCTAGCATTGTGTGAACCCAAGTCCTCTCTGTACACCCTCAGTTATGTAATGTGACTTGACTTAATTAAAATGACTGAAATAAAATTTCCTTGTTCTGGTGGGTAAACTGTAACACCAGCTTCTCATCCACTTATGTTCTCTGCCTAATATATTGTTTATGACCATATCTTGCCTAGACCTGTTTCCAATTTCTCTGATTGCTTATTGGATCTGGTTGCCAATTCAAGTAACTGCCCCTGGGACCACATTTATTGGATTCTATATCAGATTATACTACCCACAGTATTTTGGTGCATGGCCAGACCTATTTATCTGCCCACAATTCTGACATTTTGTATCTTAAACATCTGGCACATAGATCCATATTCTGTGTTAGTGCCCCCACCCCTATATTTTAGAAATAATTACCAAGATAATCCCTTGTTACTGTTAGAACAACCCTGTGTACATTTATAAGGTTTTATCAGCTAAATATCACAGTACTTTCTACCTTCGTGCTATTTCTTCATAGGGACTTGTCTGAAAAACAATTGATTTCTCTAGTAACATCTCATCTTGCTATTTATTTATTAATTAATAAATTCTTTGAGAACTTAAAATTTGGTCATAACAATATCAATGGGCAAATGCAGAAAAGTATGATCTAACTAAACAACATGCAAATCTAAAGAGTAGTCAAAAGCCAAGGGATGGGTGAAAACAGGAATATCAATCAGTGTATACATAGCTTGAGGTTGGAAAGACTTCTCTAAGCCATGCATTTGATGACCTTATATCTTCTATTACAAGGATATAACCAGGAAACACTAGATTAATTCTCAGGGGAGGGAAACTCCTGCTGACAAAGACATGTAAATATGGCCTCTATAATCACATAATCAAGTTCAGTCCTGAACTATTCTTTACTATTCTTTTTCCAGTATGCCAGCCAAATGACTCTGAATTCCAGTGCAGATGTGAAGATCAATATGTTTGGCCATACACTAATTGCATTACTTATAATGCCTGTGATAACCTAAATGAAAGCACATGTACCTGTATCAGTGCCATTCCCAGTGATGGACAGATGTGTGTGCCAAAAAGTGGTAAGAGGAAATTTGTATATAAGTATATTTTAAGAAATGACTTTAAATAACTTTTCATGTATTAACATTGCCCATTTTCTTTCTTCCTTTCTTTCTTTCTTTCTTTCTTTCTTTCTTTCTTTCTTTCTTTCTTTCTTTCTTTCTTTCTTTCAGAACTGCCATTCTTCGACTTTCTGGTTGAAATCGAGATGAATGCTACAAGCACAACAGTGACAGATGAACTGAGAAACAACCTAATAATACTCAGTTTCCCAATTTCATCTGTTCATGTAGCAAAATTCACAGATGTGGAAATTACAACAGGTAAGTGTATGTGTTTGGAAATATTCTAAAGTCACTGCAATATATCATGCTGTATTCTGTGTTTGTGTTTATTGGGGACATGGATTAGAGGTGGAAGTGTACAACATCCTTAAAGTGTTTCATTTAAAGATTTTTTCTTTACATCCTTTCCTTCAGTCACAAACTTTGTTTTCTATAATGCTGTTCTATGTAGTACCACAGACAGAGAATTCCATTACTATTTAAAACACAGTTATAAGTTAGGTGTAATAGGCAATGAGTAGAAGAAGGACTCAAGCATGTAATACAGTATGCTGTCTATTAAGGGTAATACCAAAAGTCATGGTCAAATCCACAGCCAGGGTAACATAACAGGATGACTGCATATACATAAGCACAATCGAATATATAGACAGAGATCAGAAACAGGAAGTCAAAATGGAGGTATTGAAGACAAGGAAAGATGACAAGGGAAAACCAGGCTTAGACCTAAAAATCACGTGCAAGAGCTAAAAGAATGAGCCGATTAGTATCTAAACATAAAATAGGCTGGTACAATAAGGATTACACTATGGATGGGGAGAAGACACAAGTCAAAACAAACAAGAATATTAAATTTTGACATGATTTTCTGTTCCACAGTGTGCAGTTTGAATGGTACTGAATATCAGTGCAGGTGTGAGGATCAATATTTCTTTCCTTGTGAAAAGTGCACACTATATGGGTCTTGTGATGATGTCAATAATTCATGTGACTGCATCAACGCTTTTCCAAATGATGGACAATACTGCCAACCAGTGAATGAGCTGTGTATGTATGTATGATATGTAACATGAAAAATAAAGCAGGTGTGATGGATGTTCTACCAATACTTCATTAGTATACATTGGCCAGTTGTAACAGTTTTCATAAAACCAGTGCCAAAATAAAAACTGATGTAAAAAATGTATATTCATGTTTGCAGATATGTTTCTTATGAAGTAAGAGTGGAATAAATAGACTTTATTGTAATTTTTAATCATGATGTTGTTTTCACTTCATAGATGCCTTTACATGTCCAGCTGTAATGCCCACAGGTGATCTCAATACACTCCAATAATTACTGTGTAATTTGAACTAAAATAGTATTGTATAGTTGTGCCAAATTTCTTTTCACCTGTCTCTCAGCTGATTATCTAACTGAGATTGAGATCGATGGAGAAGATATAACATTCCTGAAACAACTTAGGAACATTTCAGCAGCACTCATTTTCCCCGTTATGAATAATAACATCAGTATAACAGAAATGAACATCACTACAGGTAACTGGCTTTTCTTTGTTTGATATAACTTACCATCTCAGTGAGATATTGGTTTAGACCCAACTTATAGCAGATTATTGGCCTGATTTTCTATTCCACAGTGTGCAGGTTGAATGGTACTGAATATCAGTGCAGGTGTGAGGATCTGTATTTCTGGCCACGTGAAAAGTGCACATTGTATAGGTCTTGTAATAAAGTCACCAATTTCTCATGTGACTGCATCAACGGTCTTACAAATGAAGGACACTTCTGCCAACCAATAGCTGAGCTGACTAGTATGTATGAAATGTCTGATGAATGATCTTGAATTTGTATTCTCTTGATATTTACGTTTGTGTTGCATTAAACATGTTTGCAGATATGTTTCTATTGATAAAACTGAAGTGAGACTAGGGCAAAAAAACAAATGTATTGTTCTTTTCATTTGATAGATAACACTAGTGGTCCATCTTTAACACCGACAGGTAAAACAAACACACACCAATAACAATAAAACATGCCATTAAATAAATGGAAACCATTGTATTTTTGGCTACAATAAAACAGTATTTTTAGGCAAAATATCTTTTCACCTCTTCCCCAGCTGAATATCTGATTGAGATTGAGATTGATGAAGTAGATATGAGAGTCTTGATGTTACTGAGGAACCTTTCATCAACATTCAGCATAAATAGTAACGTCAATATGACTGTAATGAACATCACTACAGGTAACTGAATTTTAGAGTATTTACAGGAATTTTAGAGATTGTCTTTACCTATGAAATCATTGTCATGATATCATTACCCAGTCATTGTCATGATTTTCTGTTCCACAGTGTGCAGTTTAAATGAAACTGAATATCAGTGCAGATGTGAGGATCAGTATTTCTGGCCATGTGAAAAGTGCACATTGTATGGGTCTTGTGATGATGTCACCAATTCCTCATGTGGCTGCATTACTGCTCTTCCAAATGATGGACACTTCTGCCAACCAATCAATGAGCTGACTAGTATGTATGATATGAGAGCGATAATTCTCTTTTTAATCAGAATTTTGTTTTAACTTGATACCTGTCCAGCTGTATTATTATTATTATTATTATTATTATTATTATTATTATTATTATTATTATTATTATTATGCTTAATAAGAATTAAACTGAAAATCTTTCCCTAGATATTTAACACATTTGAAGATATTTTTCATCTGAGAAGCTTCTTTAAGTGAGAATCTGGTAAATAAACAGCATTTCTTAGAAATATTTAATATTAATGTTTGTTTTTAATTTACAGATATCTCTACATGTCCAACTGTGACACACACAGGTAAAATGAACATACTCCAAGAATTATGATATTTCCATTATTTTGCAAATTTGACCACAGTAATATTGAATATTTAATCTGGATTTCTTTGCACCATTCCCCCAGCTGAATATCTGTTTGAGATTGAGATTGATGCAGTCGACATAACAGACTTGATGTTACTGAGAAACCTTTCAGCAACAATGAGTTCACCCTCCAAAAATAGTAACATCAATATGACTGAATTGAACATCACTACAGGTATCTGACTATTAAAGCATTTTAGAAATTGTCTTTACCTATTGTACTAGTTATGCATTGACATTATGTTCTATGTATTTTCTATTCCACAGTGTGCAGTTTGAATGGTACTGAATATTGGTGCAGGTGTGAGGATCAGTATTTCTGGCCATGTGAAAGGTGCACAGTGTATGTGTCTTGTGATTACATCACTGAATCCTCATGTAGCTGCATCAACTCACTTCCAGATGATGGACATTTCTGTCAACCAATCAATGAGCTGACTAGTATGTATGATATGGAACATGAAAGTGGTAATTCTCATGATTTATGATTAAGTATATAATGTTTATTAGTCCTTTTGACTCATGCTTTTTTTATTATTTTATAGACAACTCTACCTGCCCACCTGTAACACCCACAGGTACAACAAATACTCCAGTAATGTCAAAAACTTTTGTAAATTCTCACTTGAGTTCCTTCACTTTGTAATTATGGCAACAATTATATATTTATCTACCTTTCTCTCAGATGAATATATGATTGAGATTGAGGTTGTTGCAGTAGATATGACTGTACTGAAACTTCTAAGAAACCTTTCAGCAACACTCAGTTCACCCTCCACAAATAGTAACATCAATACGACTGAAATGAACATCACTACAGGTAACCTACATTTGAAGCATTTTAAAGATTGTCTTTACTTGTTGTAATAGTTATGCACTGACATTATAACCAGGCCAAACATTGTCATGATTTTTTATTCCACAGTGTGTACTGTGAATAGGACTGAATATCAGTGCAGGTGTGAGGATCTGTATTTCTGGCCATGTGAAAAGTGCTCACTATATGGGTCTTGTAATAACGTCACCAATTTCTCATGTGACTGCATTAACGCTCTTCCAAATGATGGACACTTCTGCCATCCAATAGCTGAGCTGACTAGTATGTATGAAATGTCTGATGAATGAACTTGATATAATGTTTTTTTTCCCTTGATATTTATGTATGTGTTGCTTTGAACATGTTTGCCGATATGTTTCTATTGATAAAACTGAAGTTAAACTAGGGCAAAAAAATTTGAACTGTTCTTTTCATTTGATTGATAACACTAGTGGTCCATCTTTAACACTGACAGGTAAAACAAACACACACCAATAACTACAAGTAAATATGTGATTGAACAAAATAAAAACCATTGTATTTTTGGCTACAATAAAATAGTATCTTTATGCAAAATTTCTTTTCACTTCTTCCCCAGCTGAATATCTGATTGAGATTGAGATTGATGAAGTAGATATGACAGTCTTGATGTTACTGAGGAACCTTTCATCAACATTCAGTTCACCCTGCAAAAATAGTAACATCCGTATGACTGTAATGAACATCACTACAGGTAACTGAATTTTAGATCATTTATAGGCAATTCAGGGATTTTCCTTTACATATGAAATCATTGTCATGATATCATTACCCAATCATTGTCATCATTTTCTGTTCCACAGTGTGCAGTTTAAATGAAACTGAATATCAGTGCAGATGTGAGGATCAGTATTTCTGGTCATGTGAAAAGTGCACATTGTATGGGTCTTGTGATGATGTCACCAATTCCTCATGTGGCTGCATTACTGCTCTTCCAAATGATGGACACTTCTGCCAACCAATCAATGAGCTGACTAGTATGTATGATATGATTGCAGTAATTATCTTGAGTAACTTTTCATTCAGAATTTTGTTTTTACATGATACCTGTCCAGCTGTTTTATTATTATTATTATTATTATTATTATTATTATTATTATTATTATTATTATTATTATTATTATTATTATAAATAATAATAATAATAATGCTTAATAAGAATTATACTGAAAAACTTTGCCCTCGATATTTAACACAACTGAAGATATTTTTCATCTGAGAAGGTTCTTTAAGTGAGAATCTGGTAAATAAACAGCATTTCTTAGTAATATTTAATATTACTTTTGGTTTTTATTTACAGATATCTCTACATGTCCAACTGAGACACACACAGGTAAAATGAACATACTCCAAGAAGTATGATATTTCCATTATGTTGCAAATTTGACCACAGTAATATTGAATATTTAATCTGGATTTCTTTGCACCATTCCCCCAGCTGAATATCTGTTTGAGATTGAGATTGATGCAGTCGACATAACAGACTTGATGTTACTGAGGAACCTTTCAGCAAAAATAAGTTCACCCATTAAAAGTAGTAACATCAGTATGACTGAATTGAACATCACAACAGGTATCTGACTATTAAAGCATTTTAGAAATTGTCTTTATCTATTGTAATAGTTATGGATTGACATTATATTGCAATATTTAACAAAAGAGCTCAAACATTGCCATGATTTTCTATTCCACAGTGTGCAGTTTGAATGGTACTGAATATCGGTGCAGGTGTGAGGATCAGTATTTCTGGCCATGTGAAAGGTGCACAGTGTATGTGTCTTGTGATTACATCACTGAATCCTCATGTAGCTGCATCAACTCACTTCCAGATGATGGACATTTCTGTCAACCAATCAATGAGCTGACTAGTATGTATGATATGGAACATGAAAGTGGTAATTCTCATGAATTAGGATTAAGTATAACGTTTATTAGTCCTTTTGACTCATGCTTTTTTTTTATTTTATAGATAACTCTACCTGTCCAGCTGTAACACCCACAGGTACAACAAATACTCCAGTAATGACAAGAACTTTTGTAAATTCTCACTTGAGTTCCTTCACTTTGTAATTATGGCAACAATTATATATTTATCTACCTTTCTCTCAGATGAATATATGATTGAGATTGAGGTTGTTGCAGTAGATATGACTGTACTGAAACTTCTAAGAAACCTTTCAGCAACACTCAGTTCACCCTCCAAAAGCAGTGACATCAATACGACTGAAATGAACATCACTACAGGTAACCTACATTTGAATCATTTTAAAGATTGTCTTTACTTGTTGTAATAGTTATGCACTGACATTATAACCAGGCCAAACATTGTCATGATTTTCTATTCTACAGTGTGTACTGTGAATGGGACTGAATATCAGTGCAGGTGTGAGGATCAGTATTTCTGGCCATGTGAAAAGTGCACATTGTATGAGTCTTGTAATAACGTCACCAATTTCTCATGTGACTGCATTAACGCTCTTCCAAATGATGGACACTGCTGCCAAGCAATAGCTGAGCTGACTAGTATGTATGAAATGTCTGATAAATGATCTTGAATTTGTATTCCCTTCATATTTACGTATGTGTTGCATTAAACATGTTTGCCGATATGTTTCTATTGATAAAACTGAAGTTAAACTAGGGCAAAAAAATTTGAACTGTTCTTTTCATTTGATAGATAACACTAGTGGTCCATCTTTAACACCGACAGGTAAAACAAACACACACCAATAACTACAAGTAAACATATGATTAAAATAATTGGAAACCATTGTATTGTTGGCTAAAATAAAATAGTATCTTTAGGCAAAATTTCTTTTCACTTCTTCCCCAGCTGAATATCTGATTGAGATTGAGATTGATGAAGTAGATATGACAGTCTTGATGTTACTGAGGAACCTTTCATCAACATTCAGTTCACCCTGCAAAAATAGTAACATCCGTATGACTGTAATGAACATCACTACAGGTAACTGAATTTTAGATCATTTATAGGCAATTCAGGGATTTTCCTTTACATATGAAATCATTGTCATGATATCATTACCCAATCATTGTCATCATTTTCTGTTCCACAGTGTGCAGTTTAAATGAAACTGAATATCAGTGCAGATGTGAGGATCAGTATTTCTGGTCATGTGAAAAGTGCACATTGTATGGGTCTTGTGATGATGTCACCAATTCCTCATGTGGCTGCATTACTGCTCTTCCAAATGATGGACACTTCTGCCAACCAATCAATGAGCTGACTAGTATGTATGATATGATTGCAGTAATTTTCATGAGAAACTTTTTAATCAGAATTTTGTCTTTACATGATACCTGTCCAGCTATATTATTATTATTGTTATTATTATTATTATTATTAGTAGTAGTAGTAGTAGTAGTTTGATAATAATAATAATAATAATAATAATAATAATAATAATAATAATAATAATGCTTGAAAAGAATTAAACTGAAAATCTTTCCCTAGATATTTAACACATTTGAAGATATTTTTCATCTGAGAAGGTTCTTTAAGTGAGAATCTGGTAAATAAACAGCATTTTTTAGTAATATTTAATATTACTTTTGGTTTTTATTTACAGATATCTCTACATGTCCAACTGTGACACACACAGGTAAAATGAACATACTCCAAGAATGATGATATTTCCATTATTTTGCAAGTTTGACCACAGTAGTATTGAATATTTAATCTGGATTTCTTTGCACCATTCCCCCAGCTGAATATCTGTTTGAGATTGAGATTGATGCAGTCGACATAACAGACTTGATGTTACTGAGGAACCTTTCAGCAACAATAAGTTCACCCATTAAAAGTAGTAACATCAATATGACTGAATTGAACATCACTACAGGTATCTGACTATTAAAGCATTTTAGAAATTTTCTTTACCTATTGTAATAGTTATGCATTGACATTATGTTCTATGTATTTTCTATTCCACAGTGTGCAGTTTGAATGGTACTGAATATTGGTGCAGGTGTGAGGATCAGTATTTCTGGCCATGTGAAAGGTGCACAGTGTATGTGTCTTGTGATTATGTCACTGAATCCTCATGTAGCTGCATCAACTCACATCCAGATGATGGACATTTCTGTCAACCAATCAATGAGCTGACTAGTATGTACGATATGGAACATGAAAGTGGTAATTCTCATGAATTATGATTAAGTATATAATGTTTATTAGTCCTTTTGATTCATGCATTTTTTTATTTTATAGATAACTCTACCTGCCCACCAGTAACACCCACAGGTACAACAAATACTCCAGTAATGTCAAAAACTTTTGTAAATTCTCACTTGAGTTCCTTCACTTTGTAATTATGGCAACAATTATATATTTATCTACCTTTCTCTCAGATGAATATATGATTGAGATTGAGGTTGTTGCAGTAGATATGACTGTACTGAAACTTCTAAGAAACCTTTCAGCAACACTCAGTTCACCCTCCAAAAGCAGTGACATCAATACGACTGAAATGAACATCACTACAGGTAACCTACATTTGAATCATTTTAAAGATTGTCTTTACTTGTTGTAATAGTTATGCACTGACATTATAACCAGGCCAAACATTGTCATGATTTTCTATTCTACAGTGTGTACTGTGAATGGGACTGAATATCAGTGCAGGTGTGAGGATCTGTATTTCTGGCCATGTGAAAAGTGCTCACTATATGGGTCTTGTAATAACGTCACCAATTTCTCATGTGACTGCATTAACGCTCTTCCAAATGATGGACACTTCTGCCAACCAATAGCTGAGCTGACTAGTATGTATGAAATGTCTGATGAATGAACTTGATATAATGTTTTTTTTCCCTTCATATTTACGTATGTGTTGCATTAAACATGTTTGCCGATATGTTTCTATTGATAAAACTGAAGTTAAACTAGGGCAAAAAAATTTGAACTGTTCTTTTCATTTGATTGATAACACTAGTGGTCCATCTTTAACACTGACAGGTAAAACTAACACACACCAATAACTACAAGTAAATATGCGATTGAACAAAATAAAAACCATTGTATTTTTGGCTACAATAAAATAGTATCTTTATGCAAAATTTCTTTTCACCTCTCCGCCAGCTGAATATCTGATTGAGATTGAGATTGATGAAGTAGATATGACAGTCTTGATGTTACTGAGGAACCTTTCATCAACATTCAGTTCACCCTGCACAAATAGTAACGTCAATATCACTGCAATGAACATCACTACAGGTAACTGAATTTTAGAGCATTTATAGGCATTTTAGAGATTGTCGTTTTCGTATGAAATCATTGTCATGATATCATTACCCAATCATTGTCATTATTTTCTGTTCTACAGTGTGCAGTTTAAATGAAACTGAATATCAGTGCAGATGTGAGGATCAATATTTCTGGCCATGTGAAAAGTGCACATTGTATGGGTCTTGTGATGATGTTACCAATTCCTCATGTGGCTGCATTACTGCTCTTCCAAATGATGGACACTTCTGCCAACCAATCAATGAGCTGACTAGTATGCATGATATGAAAGCGATAATTATCTTGAGTAACTTTTCATTCAGAATTTTGTTTTTCCATGATCCCTGTCCAGCTGTTTTATTATTATTATTATTATTATTATTATTATTATTATTATTATTATAAATAATAATAATAATGCTTAAAATGAATTGTATTGAAAAACTTTGCCCCAGATATTTAACACATTTGAAGAAATTTTTCATCTGAGAAGGTTCTTTAAGTGAGAATCTGGTAAATAAACAGCATTTCATAGTAATATTTAATATTACTTTTGGTTTTAATTTACAGATATCTCTACATGTCCAACTGAGACACACACAGGTAAAATGAACATACTCCAAGAAGTATGATATTTCCATTATGTTGCAAATTTGACCACAGTAGTATTGAATATTCATTCTGGATTTCTTTGCACCATTCCCCCAGCTGAATATCTGTTTGAGATTGAGATTGATGCAGTCGACATAACAGACTTGATGTTACTGAGGAACCTTTCAGCAAAAATAAGTTCACCCATTAAAAGTAGTAACATCAGTATGACTGAATTGAACATCACAACAGGTATCTGACTATTAAAGCATTTTAGAAATTGTCTTTACCTATTGTAATAGTTATGGATTGACATTATATTGCAATATTTAACAAAAGAGCTCAAACATTGCCATGATTTTCTATTCCACAGTGTGCAGTTTGAATGGTACTGAATATCGGTGCAGGTGTGAGGATCAGTATTTCTGGCCATGTGAAAGGTGCACAGTGTATGTGTCTTGTGATTACGTCACTGAATCCTCATGTAGCTGCATCAACTCACTTCCAGATGATGGACATTTCTGTCAACCAATCAATGAGCTGACTAGTATGTATGATAGGGAACATGAAAGTGGTAATTCTCATGAATTAGGATTAAGTATAACGTTTATTAGTCCTTTTGATTCATGCATTTTTTTATTTTATAGATAACTCTACCTGCCCACCAGTAACACCCACAGGTACAACAAATACTCCAGTAATGTCAAAAACTTTTGTAAATTCTCACTTGAGTTCCTACACTTTGTAATTATGGCTACAATTATATATTTATCTACCTTTCTCTCAGATCAATATATGATTGAGATTGAGGTTGTTGCAGTAGATATGACTGTACTGAAACTTCTAAGAAACCTTTCAGCAACACTCAGTTCACCTTCCACAAATAGTAACATCAGTACGACTGAAATGAACATCACTACAGGTAAATTACATTTGAAATATTTTAAAAATTGTCTTTACCTATTGTAATAGTTATGCACTGACATTATTTTGCAACACTTAGTAAAACCAGGCCAAATATTGTGGTAATTTTTTAATCCACAGTGTGTACTGTGAATGGTACTGAATATCAGTGCAGGTGTGAGGATCTGTATTTCTGGCCATGTGAAAAGTGCACATTGTATGAGTCTTGTAATAACGTCACCAATTTCTTGTGTGACTGCATCAACGGTCTTCCAAATGATGGACACTTCTGCCAACCAATAGCTGAGCTGACTAGTATGTATGAAATGTCTGATAAATGATCTTGAATTTGTATTCTCTTGATATTTACGTTTGTGTTGCATTAAACATGTTTGCCGATATGTTTCTACTGATAAAAGTGAAGTGAGACTAGGGCAAAAAAAAATTTACTGTTCTTTTCATTTGATAGATAACACTAGTGGTCCATCTTTAACACCGACAGGTAAAACAAACACACACCAATAACTACAAGTAAACATATGATTAAAATAATTGGAAACCATTGTATTGTTGGCTACAATAAAATAGTATCTTTAGGCAAAATTTCTTTTCACTTCTTCCCCAGCTGAATATCTGATTGAGATTGAGATTGATGAAGTAGATATGACAGTCTTGATGTTACTGAGGAACCTTTCATCAACATTCAGTTCACCCTGCAAAAATAGTAACATCTGTATGACTGTAATGAACATCACTACAGGTAACTGAATTTTAGATCATTTATAGGCAATTCAGGGATCTTCTTTTTCATATGAAATCATTGTCATTATATCATTACCCAATCATTGTCATCATTTTCTGTTCCACAGTGTGCAGTTTAAATGAAACTGAATATCAGTGCAGATGTGAGGATCAGTATTTCTGGCCATGTGAAAAGTGCACATTGTATGGGTCTTGTGATGATGTCACCAATTCCTCATGTGGCTGCATTACTGCTCTTCCAAATGATGGACACTTCTGCCAACCAATCAATGAGCTGACTAGTATGTATGATATGATTGCAGTAATTTTCATGAGAAACTTTTTAATCAGAATTTTGTCTTTACATGATACCTGTCCAGCTATATTATTATTATTGTTATTATTATTATTAGTAGTAGTAGTAGTAGTAGTAGTTTGATAATAATAATAATAATAATAATAATAATAATAATAATAATAATAATAATGCTTGAAAAGAATTAAACTGAAAATCTTTCCCTAGATATTTAACACATTTGAAGATATTTTTCATCTGAGAAGGTTCTTTAAGTGAGAATCTGGTAAATAAACAGCATTTTTTAGTAATATTTAATATTACTGTTGGTTTTAATCTACAGATATCTCTACATGTCCAACTGTGACACACACAGGTAAAATGAACATACTCCAAGAATTATGATATTTCCATTATTTTGCAAATTTGACCACAGTAATATTGAATATTTAATCTGGATTTCTTTGCACCATTCCCCCAGCTGAATATCTGTTTGAGATTGAGATTGATGCAGTCGACATAACAGACTTGATGTTACTGAGAAACCTTTCAGCAACAATGAGTTCACCCTCCAAAAATAGTAACATCAATATGACTGAATTGAACTTCACTACAGGTATCTGACTATTAATGCATTTTAGAAATTGTCTATACCTATTGTAATAGTTATGCATTGACATTATGTTCTATGTATTTTCTATTCCACAGTGTGCAGTTTGAATGGTACTGAATATCGGTGCAGGTGTGAGGATCAGTATTTCTGGCCATGTGAAAGGTGCACAGTGTATGTGTCTTGTGATTACATCACTGAATCCTCATGTAGCTGCATCAACTCACTTCCAGATGATGGACATTTCTGTCAACCAATCAGTGAGCTGACTAGTATGTACGATATGGAACATGAAAGTGGTAATTCTCATGAATTATGATTAAGTATATAATGTTTATTAGTCCTTTTGATTCATGCATTTTTTTATTTTATAGATAACTCTACCTGTCCAGCTGTAACATCCACAGGTACAACAAATACTCCAGTAATGACAAGAACTTTTGTAAATTCTCACTTGAGTTCCTTCACTTTGTAATTATGGCAACAATTATATATTTATCTACCTTTCTCTCAGATGAATATATGATTGAGATTGAGGTTGTTGCAGTAGATATGAGTGTACTGAAACTTCTAAGAAACCTTTCAGCAACACTCAGTTCACCCTCCAAAAGCAGTGACATCAACACGACTGAAATGAACATCACTACAGGTAACCTACATTTGAATCATTTTAAAAATTGTCTTTACCTATTGTAATAGTTATGCACTGACATTATTTTGCAACACTTAGCAAAACCAGGCCAAATATTGTGGTAATTTTTTATTCCACAGTGTGTACTGTGAATGGTACTGAATATCAGTGCAGGTGTGAGCATCAGTATTTCTGGCCATGTGAAAAGTGCACATTGTATGGGTCTTGTAATAACGTCACCAATTTCTCATGTGACTGCATCAACGGTCTTACAAATGATGGACACTTCTGCCAACCAATAGCTGAGCTGACTAGTATGTATGAAATGTCTGATAAATGATCTTGAATTTGTATTCTCTTGATATTTACGTTTGTGTTGCATTAAACATGTTTGCCGATATGTTTCTACTGATAAAAGTGAAGTGAGACTAGGGCAAAAAAAAATGTACTGTTCTTTTCATTTGATAGATAACACTAGTGGTCCATCTTTAACACCGACAGGTAAAACAAACACACACCAATAACTACAAGTAAACATATGATTAAAATAATTGGAAACCATTGTATTGTTGGCTAAAATAAAATAGTATCTTTATGCAAAATTTCTTTTCACCTCTTCCCCAGCTGAATATCTGATTGAGATTGAGATTGATGAAGTAGATATGACAGTCTTGATGTTACTGAGGAACCTTTCATCAACATTCAGTTCACCCTGCACAAATAGTAACCTCAATATCACTGCAATGAACATCACTACAGGTAACTGAATTTTAGAGCATTTATAGGCATTTTAGAGATTGTCGTTTTCGTATGAAATCATTGTCATGATATCATTACCCAAACATTGTCATTATTTTCTGTTCTACAGTGTGCAGTTTAAATGAAACTGAACATCAGTGCAGATGTGAGGATCAATATTTCTGGCCATGTGAAAAGTGCACATTGTATGGGTCTTGTGATGATGTCACCAATTCCTCATGTGGCTGCGTTACTGCTCTTCCAAATGATGGACACTTCTGCCAACCAATCAATGAGCTGACTAGTATGCATGATATGAAAGCGATAATTATCTTGAGTAACTTTTCATTCAGAATTTTGTTTTTACATGATACCTGTCCAGCTGTTTTATTATTATTATCATTATTATCATTATTATTATTATTATTGTTTTATTATTATTATTATTATTATTATTATTATTATTATTATTATTATTATTATAAATAATAATAATAATAATGCTTAATAAGAATTATACTGAAAAACTTTGCCCTCGATATTTAACACATTTGAAGATATTTTTCATCTGAGAAGGTTCTTTAAGTGAGAATCTGGTAAATAAACAGCATTTTTTAGTAATATTTAATATTACTGTTGGTTTTAATTTACAGATATCTCTACATGTCCAACTGTGACACACACAGGTAAAATGAACATACTCCAAGAAGTACGATATTTCCATTATTTTGCAAGTTTGACCACAGTAGTATTGAATATTTAATCTGGATTTCTTTGCACCATTCCCCCAGCTGAATATCTGTTTGAGATTGAGATTGATGCAGTAGACATAGCAGCCTTGATTTTACTGAGGAACCTTTCAGCAACAATAAGTTCACCCATTAAAAGTAGTAACATCAATATGACTGAATTGAACATCACTACAGGTATCTGACTATTAAAGCATTTTAGAAATTTTCTTTACCTATTGTAATAGTTATGCATTGACATTATGTTCTATGTATTTTCTATTCCACAGTGTGCAGTTTGAATGGTACTGAATATCGGTGCAGGTGTGAGGATCAGTATTTCTGGCCATGTGAAAGGTGCACAGTGTATGTGTCTTGTGATTACGTCACTGAATCCTCATGTGGCTGCATCAATTCACTTCCAGATGATGGACATTTCTGTCAACCAATCAATGAGCTGACTAGTATGTATGATATGCAACATGAAAGTGGTAATTCTCATGATTTATGATTAAGTATATAATGTTTATTAGTCCTTTTGATTCATGCATTTTTTTTTATTTTATAGATAACTCTACCTGCCCACCTGTAACACCCACAGGTACAACAAATACTCCAGTAATGACAAGAACTTTTGTAAATTCTCACTTGAGTTCCTTCACTTTGTAATTATGGCAACAATTATATATTTATCTACCTTTCCCTCAGATGAATATATGATTGAGATTGAGGTTGTTGCAGTAGATATGACTGTACTGAAACTTCTAAGAAACCTTTCAGCAACACTCAGTTCACCCTCCACAAATAGTAACATCAATACGACTGAAATGAACATCACTACAGGTAACCTACATTTGAAGCATTTTAAAGATTGTCTTTACTTGTTGTAATAGTTATGCACTGACATTATAACCAGGCCAAACATTGTCATGATTTTCTATTCTACAGTGTGTACTGTGAATGCTACTGAATATCAGTGCAGGTGTGAGGATCTGTATTTCTGGCCATGTGAAAAGTGCTCACTATATGGGTCTTGTAATAACGTCACCAATTTCTCATGTGACTGCATTAACGCTCTTCCAAATGATGGACACTTCTGCCAACCAATAGCTGAGCTGACTAGTATGTATGAAATGTCTGATGAATGACCTTGATATAATGTTTTTTTTCCCTTGATATTTATGTATATGTTGCTTTGAACATGTTTGCCGATATGTTTCTATTGATAAAACTGAAGTTAAACTATGGCAAACAAATTTGAACTGTTCTTTTCATTTGATTGATAACACTAGTGGTCCATCTTTAACACTGACAGGTAAAACAAACACACACCAATAACTACAAGTAAATATGCGATTGAACAAAATAAAAACCATTGTATTTTTGGCTACAATAAAATAGTATGTTTAGGCAAAATTTCTTTTCACCTCTCCGCCAGCTGAATATCTGATTGAGATTGAGATTGAAGTAGATATGACAGTCTTGATGTTACTGAGGAACCTTTCATCAACATTCAGTTCACCCTGCATAAATAGTAACATCAATATGACTGTCATTAACATCACTACTTGTAACTGAATTTTAGAGCATTTATAGGCATTTTAGAGATTGTCTTTTTTCGTATGAAGTCATTGTCATGATTTTCTGTTCCACAGTGTGCAGTTTAAATGAAACTGAATATCAGTGCAGATGTGAGGATCAGTATTTCTGGCCATGTGAAAAGTGCACATTGTATGGGTCTTGTGATGATGTCACCAATTCCTCATGTGGCTGCATTACTGCTCTTCCAAATGATGGACACTTCTGCCAACCAATCAATGAGCTGACTAGTATGCATGACATGATTTCAATAATTTTCATGAGTAACTTTTTAATTAGAATTTTAACATAATACCTGTCCAGCTGTATCATTATATAATAATAATAATAATAATAATAATAATAATAATAATAATAATAATAACACTTAATAAGATAACATTTGAAGATATTTTTTCTTTAAAAAAATGAAGTGAATATCTGGTAAATAAAACAGCATTTCTATAGTATAGCAGTTTAAATAGCCCACAAAACCAGAAGTAAGCTCATGATGTTAATACTTAGGCGAGGGCTCCCTCTGGTGTACAGGTTGCATATTTACAGAACAACATGTTGTGGGCATATTCAGCCCAGGGGAGAAACTCACTCCATTTATGTTGTTCCTGGCTACAATATGTCCTAAGAAACCTTCCCAGTTCTTGATTGAGCCGCTCTACTTGACCGTTGGACTGAGGGTGGTAGCCAGAACTGAGGTTGACGCTCATTCCCAGTTGTTTACAGAATGCCGACCATACTTGGGAGGTGAACTGTGGACCGTGATCTGACACGATGTCTTCGTGGAGGCCATAGTGACAAAAAACATTCTAGAATATGGCCTGGGCTGTTTCCATGGCCGTGGGTAAATCTTTCAGGGGAATCAGCTTACAGCCTTTTGAGAACCGGTCTATGACCACTGTAGTAAAGTCCTGTGACACTGGGAGGTTCCAGGAGACCCTCGGGCAGCTGGTGGCTTGTCCAGGATTGCGCACAGGCGGAACAAGAATGCACATATTCCTCTGTGTTGTGGTTGAGAGAGGGCCACCAGAATCTCTGTTGTACCAGCCTGATGGTTCTTTGAATACCTGGATGTCCTGAACTTGGGCTTTTGTGAGTCCATTGCAGCACTCTCTGTCGAAGACTTGAGGGAACATAAACTTTCTCTGGTGGGCAGTTTGATGGAGGAGCTTCTGTAGATTGGGCTCGCTCCATTTCCTCCATCAAGTTCCACTGTATTGGAGCTATCTGTACACTTGGTGATAGGATGGGTTCTGGGCACTGTGGCGGGTCGAAGGGATCGTGGATTCGGGACAGGGCGTCTGTTTTCCCATTCTTTAAGCCAGGATGGTAGGAGACCGAAAACTTGAATCAAGTAAAGAAAAGGGCCCATCTGGCTTGGTGAGGGTTGAGATGTTTCGCAAGGTTTCAGTGATCCATGAGTACTAAGAATGGATGGTGGGACCCCTCTAGCCAGTGTCTCCATTCTTCCAGTGCAGCCTTTATTGACAGTAATTCCTGATTCCCACGTCATAGTCCATTTCTGCTGGCATGAGTTTGCGGGAAAAAAAGGTGCACGGATGAACTTTTCCCATGTCAGGTTGTCATTGGGAAAGAACTGCCCCAATACCACACTTTGAGGTGTCCTCTTCCACTATAAATGGCAGCTTGGGATTGTGATGAGGACCGGAGCGGAAGAGAAACACTTTTTAAGCTTTTGAAATGCCCCTTCGGCTTGTTCAGTCCATTTTAATTTCTTTGGCTTACCCTTCAATAGTGATGTGAATGGGCTGGCTACGGAACTGTAATTCCTGATAAAACACCGATAAAAGGCTGCAAAGCCTAAGAACCATTGTAGTTCCTTAATTGTAGTGGGTTCAGGCCAGGACATGATTGCTGAAATCTTGGTTTGGTTCATTTCTACTCCTTGATGTGTAATGACGTTACCCAGAAAGGTGATTGAGGGGTGATGAAATTCACATTTTTCAAGTTTGACATACAGATGGTGTTCAGCAAGACGCTGAAGCACGGCTCGTACATGTGATATATGTTGTTGGAGATTGGATGAATAGATCAGAATATGATCACTGTATGCGATAACGAACTTGTTCAGCATGTCCCGAAAAACTTCATTGATTAGTGATTGGAAGACTGCTGGTGCATTGGTGAGTCCATATGGCATCACAAGATATTCATAATGTCCATGTGTCGGGTGAAAAGGGGTTTTCCATTCATCGCCCTCTCTGATGCAAATCAGGTTATATGCACTGCGCAAGTTCAGCTTTGTGAAAATTCTCGCCCCCGTAACTGTTAGAGAGTGGCGGGAACCAGCGGGAGAGGATATGGATAAGGAACGGTTATGGCGTTCAGACCCCTAAAGTCAATGCATTGTCGAAGACCCCCATCTTTCTTTTCCACAAAGAGAAACCCCACTGCTGCTGGCGATGTTGACGAGCGAATATATCCTGCGACGAGGGCCTTTTCGATATACTCCTCCATGGCCCATTTTTCGGGGTGTGATGGGGTAAACACAGTTCTATGAGGGCATTGTGTTGGGGAGAAGATCAATTGTACATGTAGGGGTAGGGGTATGTAGGGGTAACTGGGTCACCTTCTCCTTGCTGAAAACTTCACAAAACTCATGGTATTCTCTGGACAGATTAACATGGAAAGATGATTCTTGGCTTTCTATGGAGGTGGCGAGACATGTGCAGGTTACGTGATCATTAAAACAGTTCTTTCGGCGGACCACTTTCTCAATTCCCTCTCTTTCCAGGAAATGTCCGGGTCATGAAGCTGCAGCCAGGGAAGGCCCAGGATGACTGGATTGGATGGTGAAGAAATGATAAAGAATCTCAATTTCTCACGGTGGAATAATCCGATTTGAATGTCCAGCAAAGGTGTGTGATGCGTTAAAAGGACTTCCCCGATCAGCTGGTTGTTGATGGTGGTCACCCGTAATGGCGGCATGCACGGAATAATGGGGATGTTGTGTTCTTGCACCACGCTGCTGTCAATCAGGTTAACCGCGGACCCAGAGTCGATTAACGCTATGGCAGAAAAGCGAGAGTCATTGTGGAGGAAAAGAGCTGGAAAAGAAACTTTAGAAGCCAATTTAACCACTCCTACCTGAGAAATGGTAGGTTTAGCGGGGCAGAGGAACACTTGGTGACCAGGTTTCCCACAGGAGTAGCACAGCTGAAGTTGGGTACGCCGCTCACGTCCCTCTTCCGTCACATGGGATCTCCCCAGCTGCATGGGTTCAGCAGGCTTGTCTCTGGGAATGGGGTATTCCATCATCCGGCGGGGCATGGAACAAAGCATGGCAGCTGGAGGTCGGAGATTGTCCAGGGGATTGCCGTAGCGATGTACTGAGACAGCATGACATCAGTCTTGTGGCACGCCATCTCCGCAGTCAGTTCCTGATTGAGCCCTTCGCGAAACACCGCCTCGAGTGCGGGCTCATTCCATCCCAACTGTGCCGCCAGCATGCAGAATTTAATGGTGAAATCAGCTGCAGTGGCCGACCCCTGGCATAATTCCAGCAGTTGAATGGAAATGTCCTTATCCCCTGCCGGGTATTTGAAGACTTCCTTGATCAAGTTGGCAAAGTAATTCGCTGAAGTCTTGACTTGGGGATCCAAGTCCCAAACGGCTGGAGAGAGAGCATGAAAGCACACCTGATGGTTTTGCTGCTGTAGACCTCTGGCTTTGCGCGAAGGAGTTATCACATTGGCAGAGAAAGCCTCAGGAGCGGTCGGCGGATTGATCGAACTTCTCCGGCAGCACAAACCGGGGTAACTCGCTGAGCAGTGGTGGTGCAGGAGCTGCAGTGGCTGCAGGAGGTTGCTGTTGAACCTGGGCATTGACGTCTTGGAGCTCAGCCACCTGATCCTGGTATGCGCAGACCAGGTGTCCTAGGCAGACAATGGTGGCATGAAGATCTGCTGGATCCTCAGATAGTGAAGCATCCTGTAATGATGCACCTGAGGCGGATGTAGCAGGATCCAACGATACAGATCTTTTATTGAAGGAAAACGCCAGGCAATAATCGTCAACGATAAGGCAGGCGGAAAGAGGAAAATCAAACTTTTAAGCAAATGTAACAAAAACTGAAACCCAAAACATGTAGTAGAACTAGGAACATGCAGGGATCATACACAGTAGCAATCAGAGTCAATAATCAAAGGCTTGGCACAGAGTCTCAGGGAAACGATGCTTCGCAACGCACAAAAGAAAGCCAGCAGTTTAAATAGACCACAAAGCTGGAAGTAAGCTCATGATGTTAATACTCAGGCTAGGGCTCCCTCTGGTGTACAGGTTGCATAGTTACACACAGTAGTATTGAATATTTAATCTGGATTTCTTTGCACCATTCCCCCAGCTGAATATCTGTTTGAGATTGAGATTGATGCAGTCGACATAACAGACTTGATGTTACTGAGGAACCTTTCAGCAACAATAAGTTCACTCTCCAAAAATAGTAACATCAATATGACTGAATTGAACATCACTACAGGTATTTGACTATTAAAGCATTTTAGAAATTGTCTTTACCTATTGTAATAGTTATGCATTGACATTATATTGCAATATTTAACAAAAGAGCTCAAATATTGCCATGATTTTCTATTCCACAGTGTGCAGTTTGAATGGTACTGAATATCGGTGCAGGTGTGAGGATCAGTATTTCTGGCCATGTGAAAGGTGCACAGTGTATGTGTCTTGTGATTACGTCACTGAATCCTCATGTGGCTGCATCAATTCACTTCCAGATGATGGACATTTCTGTCAACCAATCAATGAGCTGACTAGTATGTATGATAGGGAACATGAAAGTGGTAATTCTCATGAATTAGGATTAAGGATAATGTTTATTAGTCCTTTTGATTCATGCATTTTTTTATTTTATAGATAACTCTACCTGTCCAGCTGTAACACCCACAGGTACAACAAATACTCCAGTAATGACAAGAAGTTTTGAAAATTCTCACTTGAGTTCCTACACTTTGTAATTATGGCTACAATTATATATTCATCTACCTTTCCCTCAGCTGAATATATATCTGATGTCTGATGAATGACCTTGATATAATGCTTTTTTTCTTGATATTTATGTATGTGTTGCTTTGAACATGGTTGCATATATGTTTCTATTGGTAAAACTGAAGTTAGACTAGGGCAAAAAAAAATTGAACTGTTCTTTTCATTTGATAGATAACACTAGTGGTCTGTCTTTAACACCGACAGGTAAAGCAAACACATACCAATAACTACAAGTAAATATGCGATTGAACAAAATAAAAACCATTGTATTTTTGACTGCAATAAAATTTTATGTTTATGCAAAATGTCTTTTCACCTCTCCCCCAGCTGAATATCTGATTGAGATTGAGATTGATGAAGTAGATATGACAGTCTTGATGTTACTGAGGAACCTTTCATCAACATTCAGTAACGTCAATATCACTGCAATGAACATCACTACAGGTAACTGAATTTTAGAGCATTTATAGGAATTTTAGAGATTGTCTTTACCTATGACATCATTGTCATGATATCATTACCCAGTCATTGTCATGATTTTCTGTTCTACAGTGTGCAGTTTAAATGAAACTGAATATCAGTGCAGGTGTGAGGATCAGTATTTCTGGCCATGTGAAAAGTGCACATTGTATGGGTCTTGTAATAACGTCACCAATTCCTCATGTGACTGCGTCAACAATCTTCCAAATGATGGACACTTCTGCCAACCAATAGCTGAGCTGACTTGTATGTATGATATGTAACATGAAAACTTAACCAGGTTTCGTATGTAACCCAGTTCCCTGAGAAGAGAATGAGATGCTTTGTTATGACTGATGCTTTGGGAACGCTTCATTGAGGATATTGTTTCTGAAACTCTTTGTGCACTCATGCCATTTTAAATGCTTAGATAGGACATGTGATTATGGCAATTTGCACTAAAAAGTCCATTTAAGGGCATCTATGACAAATCACTCCAGCTTCTATTTGTCTGAAGGAAACTCGACCTGGGGTGTGGCAAGCGACGCAGCGTCTTGTTCTCTTCTCACTAAACTGGGCTACATATTTAACCTGGTGTAGTGCCCTTTTGAGAGAACTCAACTCTGTGTCATAAATGACGCTATGGGAATGTCAATACCCACGCCACCACATACCGACTGATGTCCATTCCAGGGGCCATGAGAGAGCACCAGCAAACCAGGAATAGAACATCAATTAGCCCTGAAAGACCTGGGATGCTTGAGTGGGGTCCAGGTTATAGAACCTGATAAAGATGTGCAGAAAGGACCAGCTGGTCATAGCACAAATTTCCTGGAGGGGAACACCCCGTCTAAGGCACTGGATGAGGCAATACCCCTAGTAGAGTGAGCTCTAATACCTAGAGGCAAAGCAATGCCTCATAGGCCTAGGTAATGTTTTTTTCTACCCAGCACACCAAGCGCTGCTTGGAGACCAGATTATCAAAGCAGATAAACAGGGAGGAGGATTTATGCCTCGAGTGGTGGACAGAAGTTCTCAGGGCTCTTGCTGGGCACAGCAAGTGCAGCCTCTCCTGTTCTGCCGACTCATGGAGCAGAGGAGAGAAGGCCTGCAAGATGACCAGACGACCACTTGCCATTGTGCAGAAAACGAGAGACCAGAGGGTGCCTACCCAAGGAGGCCCAGAGGACAATTTTGTGGTTTGCAGCAATACGTACACCTTTAAAGTAGAGGGATACAGGCCCCAAAAAAGGCGAGACTGCAAAAACTCCAGCACTGTACCGACCGGGCAGTGAACTGGGTCCCAATTGTGCTGACCCTACCAGAGGTGAAAAAGCCTCCACTTCAGAACATACAGCTTTCTAGTGAAGGGAGCATTCAAAAGAGTCTCCACTACCTCCAATGAGAGGCCACATCAGGGGGCGGGGGTGTAAAACTGCCCCCTCCACCTGAGAGAGGAGATCTTTCCTGACGGGAATCTCCCAAGGAGTGCTGTCTAGGAGACAAGGTCCATGAACCAAACTCGAGCAGGCCAGCGAGGAGCCACTAGAAGAAGGTGGACTCAATCCTGGCGCACTCTGGTTAGGACTTCTGGGAGCAGAACTACCAGGGGAAAGGTTTACAGGTGTAGCCTTAGCCATTTCTGTACCAGAGCATCCAGGCACAGAGCGGCTGGTTGAGAAATGGAATACCACAGTGAACAGTGGGTCGACTCCTCAGAGGTGAACAGATCCACTTCTGCATGGAGGAAAATCTGCCAGATGCTTTCCACCACCTGTGGATGGAGATGCCACTACCCGGCCCACAGCACCTGCCTCGACAGGAAGTTTACATCACGATTTATGTGCTCTGGGACAAAAATCTTGTAAAAATCTTGCGATGATGATGCCCCCTAGTGTGGGACCCAAGGTTTTCCACATAAAAAGGGTACAAAGCCCACAGAGCTTAACCCTTATGGCACTGAGGGGATGCCTGCAAGGATGAAAGCCCGCAACCCTGAGCCAGAGCTGGAACAGCCTCATGGGAAGCAGACCCAAAGGGATAATGTTGGCTGCTGCTGCTAAGAGGCCAAGCACTCTCTGCGCCTTTGGTCAGAGAGACTTTGGTCTAGCCGAATAGCTTTCACCGCTGACAGTATGGAAGCCACCTGAGTGGGAGACAGACATGCCTGCATCATGGTGGAATCCCAAACTACCCCCAAGAAGATGGTTCTCTGAGAAGGAGAAAGTACACACTTCTCAGAGTTTGACCTCATATGGGTAAGCACAGCATCTTGATGACTGGCCGCCATGGCCTTTGACTGGGCCAGGATGAGACAGTCATACAGGTAATTTAGTACATGGATGCCCTGGAGATGCAGCGCTCCCAGCGCAGCATCCATGCACTTTGTAAAAGTGTGTGGCAACAAGGATGTACAGGACAGAATACCTACGTGAAAATAGGCATCTTTGATGTCTATTGTCACATACCAGTCCTTGGACTTGATTTGTCATGCAATAAGTTTGCGTGTGAGCATCTTGAACTTGAATGTTTCAGTGTAGGTGTGAGGATCAGTATTTCTGGCTGTATGATAAGTGCACACTATATGGGTCTTGTGATGATGTCACAGAATCCTCATGTGGCTGCATCAGCACTCTTCCAAATGATGGACACTTCTGCAAACAATTGAGCTGACTTGGACGTATGAAAATAAGAAGGTCTTGGAGACCAGATTGCTTTTGTTGTGGCCACCAAAGCAGATACAAATGGAAGAGATCCATGTGCTCAAGCAGTTGGTGTAAGTGCTGAGAACCTGAACTGGGCACAGTCTCTGTGGCTCCGCTGACTTTTTGGGCAGAGGACAGATGGCCTGCAGAACGACCGGCCATAATGGGGCTTTTTAGGAAAATATTCCACCCTGAGATGCAGGGCAACCTCGACTAAAAAGCAGACTCTAGGCAGGAGGAGTCAACTGACAGGGCCTACAGAACTCCAATTTTTCTTAGGAAGGCCAAGGCTAATATTAGAGCTGTTTCCAGGGTCAGAAACTCCTCAGAGGCTAACTCCAGTGGCTAAAAGGTGGTTTAGAGCAACCACTCCAGTACCACTGAAAGCTATCGGGGGGAGACACAGTCTGCAGGATATCCTCACTGGTATGGCACCACAAAGAAAGAAAAAGAACAGTGAACAGGCATGTGATTTGCTGCAATGGCTGACTCAAGGCCCTCAAAGAGGCATGTCTGCAGAAACTTGAGCACTGTACTAACTTGGCAGGGAACTTGATCCTGATGACACCAATTACACCAGAGACAAAAGGTCAACATTGTCTCCACAACCTCTCAGGGGCTGGACCAAAAGTTTCCAAATGGGGTAATAAACGGACTCCGTCATGGTGTACCCTGGCTAGGACCTCTAAGAAAAAAGCATACAGATGGAGCCTCAGCTACATTCAGCGCCAGACGGACTTGTGAAAATAGATAGCTACAGGGGACAGTTGACTTCTCAGAGGTCAACAACGCCACTTACTCCTGGCCAGGCTGCTTCCTGATCATGTGCTCTGGAGTGTAAATCACTGTCAGTGAGAGAAATCTGGTCTCTACCTAGGGCAAAATCTAGTGCCCAAACCTGAACAGAGGATGTGAACACAGCCTAATGATATAGAGGATCACTAAAGTTAGTTAGTTAAGTTAGTTAGTTAACCCTTAGTTTCAGGAGGAAGAATTTTATAACTAAAAACCCTGCCCTTCAAAATGCCATAGTTGGGGTGGTCATCTAGGACCACTACGCCATGGCCCTGAAGGGACATCCCTAGAAACCTTAGCCCTTAGGTGTTAAGATTCCTTTCTGGCCCAGCTGGTTGAGATGCCCAACCCCAGGTCCTCTCTTGCCTGGTGGGCCCAAGTGCTGCCCTGCAGGCCAGATTTTACATAGGGTGGCCCTGGCTGCATTGCTAACCTTCTTTTCCTAGGGCTGCTGGCTACTAGATGATAGCCCAAACTTCTCACTTTGCATCAGTTTGCCTTTGAAGCGTCTTGTCGACCCTAGGCATTGCTGTATATTTGTGTTCATCTAGGCCCACAATGTCTGAATAGTTATCAGTGGCTGAGGTGAACAAATGGGCAGAATAAGCATTAATTCAAAACCTCCACACCTCAGTGTGGAGGTCTGGAATAAATGGGTGACACCTGCACAAAGGTGGAAGATGGCATGAAGTTAGATAGCAGTTGTCAAGCTTAGAGCAGACAAAACTAACTTTTTCATCAGGCCAGTCTAAGCTAAGCTTAGCATGTGTAATCACCTCCAAGAGCTCTTTGAACATCCCAAATGTGGTGGCAATTTGACTGCTGTTTGCTCCTCACAGCCAACACTGAGCTCAGAGTCCGATGCAGACAACATTATATCCTTGTCAGTTCAAGAGAAATCCGCTTCATCACATGAACTACCCAAGCCAATAAATCGCCATGATTTCACACAGAGCTTCAGAACTTCCAAAGAAGCATGGTGTCAGCTATGATGCAGCATCAAGTTCCATCAAAAGGGAACAGTATCATTTAAGTAGTATCTGTCTGAGAGGTAATTTTTGAAATGGCTGCTCAATGCATGAATAAAAACTACACCAAATCTAGAATAAATAAACAATATTTATTCAGATATTTTAATCATTCTATTGTTTTCACTTCAAAGATGGCTCTACCTGTCCTGTTACACCCACAGGTAAAATACACACGCTCTAATACCGATTAGAAGATGAGCAAGTACTCAAGTGGACTCTTTAATTTGTAAATTAGAGTACAAAATTTAGTAAACTTATGTGAATTTTTTTCATCTTTTCCATTAGTTGATTATATGATTGAGATTGAGATTGGTGCAGTAGATACAACAGTCCTGAAACAACTGAAGAACATTTCAGTGACTCTCATTTTACCCTTAATGCATAGTAACATCAATATGACTAAAATGAACATCACTACAGGTAATTGGATATTCTCTGTTTGCTGTAACTCACAGTAATAATGTGTTATTGTTTTAGACCTGTGTTATAGCAGTTAATTGTCCTGATTTTCTTTTTCACAGTGTGTACTTTGAATGGTACTGAATATCAGTGCAGGTGTGAGGATCAGTATTTCTGGCCGTGTGAAAAGTGCACACTATATGGGTCTTGTAATAATGTCACCAATTTCTCGTGTGACTGCATCAACACTCTTCCAAATGATGGACACTTCTGCCAACCAATCAATGAGCTGACTAGTATGCATGACATGAAAGCAATAATTCTCATAAGTTACCTTTTAATCAGGCTTTTATTTTTACATTATAGATAATTCAACCTGTCCAGCTATTTTATTATTATTATTATTATTATTATTATTATTATTATTACAAAGTAAGGCTCCAGTATAATGAATGTCAAAAACAGAATACATACACTAGATATTTAATGTGTTGCTGTCAGCATGTTTTGCAAATGTTTCTTATGATAAAGTTCTCTATGTGAAAGTAAGTTAAATAAACTTTATTGTAGTTTAATAATGCTGTTGTTTTCACTTCATAGATAACTCTACATGTCCAGCTGTAACACCCACAGGTAAAGCAAACATACTCTAATACCTACCATAAGACGTGCAAGTTCTCACCTGTTTTCCTTTATTTTCTTATTTTGACTACAGTACTACAGTACTACTTTCCCTTAGCTGAATATCTGATTGAGATTGAGATTGATGCAGTAGATATAACAGAACTAAAACTACTGATGAACCGTTCAGCGACACTAAATTCACCCTTCATATATAGTAACATCAACATGACTGAAATCGACATCACTACAGGTAACTGACTTTTCTCTGTCTGCTGTAACTCACTGTCATAGTGTGATTGTTTTAGATTTGTGTTATTGCAGTTTATTAGCCTCAATTTCCATTCCACAGTGTGCAGTGTGAATGGTACTGAATATCAGTGCAGGTGTGAGGATCAGTTTTTCTGGCCATGTGAAAAGTGCACACTGTATGGGTCTTGTGATGATGTCACCAATTCCTCATGTGGCTGCATTAACACTCTTCCAGATGATGGACACTTCTGCCAACCAAATAATGAGCTGACTAGTATGTATGATATGTAACATGAAAAAGGAGTATGTCTGATGGATGTTTTTTCAATACTTCCTCTTACACATATGGCACTGACCAAAAAATTTATAATAATGCCCAATAAGAATAATAAAAGTAAAAAAAAAAATTGCTCCAGATATTTAACACATATGTTCCATAGGACAAAGTTCTCTAAGTGACTTTTAGAAAAAAAATGTTTTGTACTTATTACTGTACTTAATAATACTGTTGGTTTTAAGTTACAGATATCTCTGCATGTCAAGCTGTAACACCGACAGGTAAATCCATCATACTCCAAGAACAATGATGTTTCCATTATTTTGCAAGTTTGTCTACAATAATATGGAATATTTGTGCAAATCATCTTTTCATCTTTCCCTCAGCTGAATATCTGATTGAGATTGAGATTAATGCAGTAGATATAACAGTCTTGATGTTACTGAGGAACCTTTCATCAATATTCAATTTACCCTCCAAAAACAGCAACATCAATATGACTGAAATGTACATCACTACAGGTAACTGATTTTTCTTGTCTGCTTTAACTCACAGTGTGTTATTTTTTAAGACCTGGATTTTGCACTAAAGTTAATAAAGTCTTATAAAGCATTTTAGAGTTTTAGCATTTTAGTTATGTATTGACATTATGCAATATTTAGCAATAAAGCTCAAACATTGTCAATATTTTCTACTCCACAGTGTGCAGTTTGAATGGTACTGAATATCAGTGCAGGTGTGAGGATCAGTATTTCTGGCCGTGTGAAAAGTGCACACTATATGGGTCTTGTGATGATGCCATCAACGATACATGTGGCTGCATCAATGCTCTTCCAAATGATGGACACTTTTGCCGACTAATCAATGAGCTGACTAGTATGTATGATATATTAGATGAAAACATTTTGAATCTTTTTCTGAATAATGTCTGTCTTAATGGTCAAATTTGAAACCATTTTTTAATAAGTATGTCTGATGGATGCTTTTTTAATGCTTCTTCCGTATACACTGGTACATTTTTTTAGCTTTCTCAACAATATCTGTCTTAGTAGTCAATTTTCAAACCCCTGTTCAACATGAAAACAAATACTAAGCAAATAAAAAAAATAAATAAAAAAAGATTATTCCCTATATAGTTAATGTTGTGTTGCAGTCAGCATATTTGTATCTGTTTCTTGTGAATAAGTTCTCTAAACAAGAATAAGGTAAATAAAGTCTGTTGTAATTTTTAACCATGCTGTTGTTTTCAATTCATAGATAGCTCATTATGTCTAGCTGTATCACCCACCGGTAGGTATCTCAATACACTCCAATAATTACAAGAACATCTTTTAGTTTTTAATTAGTCTGCAATAGTATAGTATATGCTGGATTTTTCACCTTTCCAAACATTCCTAAAGTCAAATCCATAATATTTGCTAGATATTTAATTCTATAATACATTCCTCATACTTGAAAATGTGTTTCATATGCCAAGTTTTCCAAATGAGACTACATTAAATAAAGCATTTCTTAGTAATTTGTATTACTGTTGGTTTTAACTTACAGATAACTCTACATGTCCAGCTGTAACATCCCCAGGTAAAACTATCAAACTACAAGAAGTATGACGGATCCATTATTTTGCAAATTCAGCTACAATAATATGGAATACTTATGCTCATATTCTTTTCACATGATTGGGACCCAATGTAAAAAATAATGCACTATAGGAATTACCACTAACATTGTCAAAAAACAAATGACCTGTTTAGCATTCAACATGTTTGAAGTCATAATTATCATGAAATGTGGTTAATTAAGTTATATTTTTAGTCTTTTTTAATCATGTTTTTTTTTTTGCTTTATAGATAACTCTACCTTTCAAGTTGTAACACCCACAGGTACAACAAAAACTCCAGTAATGACAAGAACGCTTGAAAATTCTCAGTTGATTTCATTCGCTTTGTAATTTAGGCTACAATAATATATTTACCCACCTTTCCCTCAGCTGAATATCTGACTGAGATTGAGCTTGATGCAGTAGATATAACTGTGCTAAAACTTCTAAGAAACCTTTCAGCGACACTCAGTTCACCCTTCATACATAGTAAAATCAGTATGACTGAAATGAACATCACTACAGGTAACTGACATTTTAGAGATTGCCTTTACCTATTGTAACATTATATAATGGCATTATCTTGAAATATTTAGCAAAGAACCAAACATTTCCCTGATTTTCTGTTCCACAGTGTGCAGATCGAATGGTGCTGCTTATCAGTGCAGGTGTGAGGATCAGTATTTCTGGCCATGTGAAAAGTGCACAGTATACGGCTCCTGTGATGATGTCACCAAAGGTTTCTGCAGCTGCATCAACGTTCTTTCAAATGATGGACACTTTTGCCAACCAATCAATGAGTTTACTGGTATGTATAACATGTAACATGAAAAATAAGCATGTGCCTTTTATTCCTTATACCTGACTGGTATTTTGACATGCTTATCTTGATAGCGTGATAGCAATATAAAAAGAAAACATATCCAAAATGACACGTTAATTCCAAATGATAGAAACCAAATATACTACCTTTATATGAAGCTAAATTTTGTAATAAGTTTTGTTATTTATTCATTTGTTTGGTCATTCATTTTGTTATTCTAGATTAGTGGGTCTTTTAATTCAATTTTTCTCATGCTATCATTTTTTAATTCATAGATAACGCCACATGTGCAGCTGTAACACCCACAGGTAAAAACACACCAGTGTTCTACCTCGTTCATTTGAATACAAATAACTTATCTACATAGAGATTGAAACATTTGAGTCCTTCATTTACTCTAAAGTCTTTGTTCAGTAGATTTGATCGCAGTTCACTTTTCTGTTTTTTTTTTCTTTTAAAAAAATTACACAGCTTTGTTTAGTGTGTAGTCTCTCTCTCTCTGTGTGTGTGTGTGTGTGTGTGTGTATTTTTTGTGAGAAACACTCAGTCAAAAATCTTTTCGAAAGTTTAAAGAGAGGTTTCAGACATTTACACAATGATTATAGATTATAGATTAATGAGGTACACTGTTGAAACTTCATTAAATGATTGATATACAATTAATAAGTTCACCTACAAAACAGAAAGGAATATGAATTTACTATAAATATGTCTGTAAAGTTGTCAGTTACCATGTTCCTCAGAAATTGTGTGTAATATATTTGTAGATCAAACACTAGACATATACATTTCAGGTATTTGGCAGACACCCTTATCCAGAGTGACTTACAATTTATAATCACCTTTTTTATACAACTGAGGGGCCCAGCAGTGGCAGCTTAATGTACCTGGCATTCAAACTCATAACCTTCTGATTAGTAGTGCAACACCTTAAACACTAAGCTACCACATCCCCCATCTAATTTTTGATGTCTGATTGCCTTTTGCAAGAATTTCACATATGTGCAGAGCATATAAAGATTTCTATTAGTACCAGTGTGGCTTCCACTCAACACAATATTCAAAACTGTAGATAATGTTGGTTAAGAGGAGATAAACCAGATAGGCAACATTTCAAACATGCATGCAAGTCATGCATCAAACTTTAGATTTGCAATTAGGATATTCTAGTAACAATGACCAGCCTATCTTACATGAAATCTGTTTTTGAAGTTTTTGAAATCTGAAACCTCTTTTGCTTTTTTTTTTTTAACAACCACAGCAACACCCACAACACTGACAGAGTTTGTAGAATTCACAAAAACATCCAACACAAATACACCCACCACATCCACAGCCAACTCAACAACTGCTGCAGCCTTAACCGCCACAAATACATCAACCACATACACAGCCAACACATCTACTAGTGCAACACCATCCACAACAACCACAGCCACCACTTCCACATCCACCCCATCTGCAGGTATGATTTTAATTCTACTTTTTTTCAGTGTCAAGCCTAATCTGTTTTTTTCCTGTATTATTTATTTTATTTTATTTTTTACAAATATATTGTTTTTTGACATTTATTCCACTAGGTAAATTGCTGAAATTGCATCTACAATTACTATGCTTGGTTTTATTTGTATTTTTTCTTCAACAGACATCCATGTATTAAACTTCTCACTGGCTATAAATGAAGAATTTGACTTTGCACTCACTGATAAACATAGTGCAAAATACCAAGCATATAAAACAAGAATTGAGAGCTCAGTAAGTGTCACACAATAAAAATTGCTTTATGATTTAATTATTTTTTCTTCTACTTATTATTATTATTATTATTATTATTATTATTATTATTATTATTATTATTATTTGTAATAATAGTATTAACAAAGAACAATGCAGAATAGAAGTGTAAATTAGCACCGTATTGCTGTGGGCTGCTGTGTGGGCTGCACATCTCAGCTTAATATTAATTATGCTTATATTAATTATGACATAATGACCATTTTCTGTAATTAGATTGATGGTAGTTACAGAAATGTACCTACGTACCAAGCCAACTCTGGAAAAGTGACTGGATTCAGGTATTATTATTATTATTATTATTTAGTTATTTAGTTATTTTTTGATACATTTACCCATGACCGAAACTATAATCAATATTTTTCCTGATTAAAAACCTTGGGATTTACAAATTTGTTCATTATTTTAAAATGTTTACTTTAAAAAGTATTGAAGGTTTTTTTTTTTTTTTTTTTACCAGAACAGGCAGTGTGATTGCAGACTTTAGTATCAAAACAACAAGTGATAACATTAATTTGGTATCAGTGAACCAACAGATTGCTGTCAATCTACGTTCAGAGGGATTTAATGTGAGCGAAACTGCATTCAGTCAAAGTGGTAGGGGTTTATTATTCTTACTATTATTATTCTTATAATTAAGCCTTTTAGTTGTCTTATTACCAGTTTCATCTTAATAACTGTGTACACATTGTTGAAACTGGGTGATGTACATGGCTCTTCATTTCAGTGAAAGATGGACTATATGACAGCAATAGCTATATATATCCTGGGACAAATCTAATACTGATCTGCAATGCTCCAGTTACTGATGACATTACATGGACCATGAATGGGAATAAACTAAAACCATCGGATAAGTATGCCATTAATAGAACTGGACTCATTGTGAATAATGTTACTCCCATTGACAGTGGTAAGTCAGAATTCTGTTAAATCAGAATCTTTCATTTAGCAGATTTTTCAGAAAATTGCAAAATAAATTAAAGGGTTTAACTTGTTATTTAATTTCTTAGAATTTATAAAGCTTATAAGAAAACATGAAAATCTGATATACAATATTAAAAATACAATTTAATAAATAATAACTATAAATATTGGTACTTTATTATTTACTTTATTTTAAATAAAACATACTTCTCTCTTCTAAGGCATTTTTGCAATTACTTTTAACCAGCTGGCCTGAAGGTCATTTATAATTAACTGTGACAGCCAGAATAGTTTTATATTATGTATATATACATTTTCTTACATTTTTTAATCTAATAAATCTATTATTTTTTATACCAAACAATAGCAAAAAATGTATATAAATAAAGTTTTTAATGACATTTTAAAATCAAAATGCTTTATACACTTTATTATGTTTAGATATTATTCTTAATTTTTCTCACTTAGGTCAATATGCATGCACAACAACAGTGAACTCAGTACCCTATGTTATCTGGCAAACCATTGCAATCCAGCCATACCCCAACATCCAAGTGAGCAGTGACAAAGTTGTAAAATGTGAGGATTCAGTGATCACACTGCAGTGTTGTGTTCAGGGGATGTATGCAGTGAAATGGACTGACACTGTAGCTTGCAGTTCAACTTCAACAGGTTTTTAGCTTTTTTTTTTTTTATATGTGATGTGCATATTCATGAAGACCAACTGAATACGTAGTTAAAGTTGGGCTTAATTGCAACACATTATTGCAAGCGAATGTTTAACCTGATTTTATATCTATTTATTACTGATACAGCAATCGACTGAATGACTATTTGCTCAGAAAATGAAGCTAGTTGTATTTTTTAATTTACTTGTGTTGTACAGTCCCACTGAAAGGCTGCACATTTTGTGAATATAAAATAAATAATCAGGACTGCCAGTCTACAGACCAAGTAATACAGGTCACCTGTCAACTCACATCTCCTATCAGTGGAAATACAGCTCAAAGTTACAAATCAAAGAGCATCAAAATTGAAGTGATGAAAAGGGGTGAGTAATCTGTTATTACAGTAGGGATATAATACAATGGCTTTATCCGTGTCTGTTTAGTCATTAACAATTTACATGAGAAGCGAGCATGTTCTGAAATGGACCCTTATATTGGAAATATTAACAACAAATATCAATGTGTTGTGAATGTGTAAACAGTTGTTTGAAAAGACATTTCTTAGATAAGAGACCATTTTAAAACATTAATTATTTGTGTGGTTTTAATATAATGTTTTAGTCATGGTTTTGATCCAATTTCAGGTGTTTCAGCTGTTCAACCCTAGAGTGTGTGAATTACTTAAATCAACAGAGTTAATAATCTTGGTGTTGAACAGCTTCTCTCAGCAGGTTAAGGATGAGCTGGAAACTAGAAGAAATCAGTGTACTTACTGACAACCATTAAAATGTCTTGAAAAACTGTTATCACAAACTGTTTAATATGTAAAATGAAATTTCCAGTGCCACTTATTTAATAGTTGTGTCACCAACTGTTTATATTGGACGTTCGATTGACAAGGCAAACATGATTGCAGAAAGATATTTCATGGTCAAGTTGGAGCAAGAGGGGTTTTGTATAGTTAAAGTAATATTATTGTAATAAAGTAATATTAAATGGAAAATGATAGCTATTTATTATTCAGTGTGGCATAAACATATTATGTCAGACACTGAAAGTTAAACATCAATTTTAAAACCAGACTTCACATTCATATTCTAATTTTGGCAGCCACTTAACATTGCTGGGCACAAAAAAGAAATTAAAATGCACAGCCTTTGGCTTTTACAGCCAAATATAAATTTAGTATTTTAAATACACGCATAAAGGAACTACCAATAAAATGTTTGAAGTAAATTAACTTAAGTCAGTACTTAAGTTCAGGACATGTGGCCAAATGCTACATTTCTTAGATTGATTTTGGAAGAAATTGAGTGTTTAGTGTAAATATGACACAACTGATATTGATATTGATCAATATCTGATATTTAACTATATATATGAATAACTGATAGTGATATTGGTATAAACAAGCACACAAACAAACAAACAAATAAACAAACAAATAAATATATTGTTCATGCTTCTTCTTCTTCTTCTTCTTCTTCTTCTTCTTCTTCTTAAAGCATTTACCTGCTCTGACAGTGTATTTGGAGCTGGACATTTAGGAGATGTACACATTGGTGACTGTAATGGAAATATGGTTGGCTCTCAAAAGGCTGTGTGTAATTCATCAGGCCTCTGGGATACCACTGAAAACAACTGTGTCCTACGCATCATTCAAAATTTAAAAGATGAAGCTCAGGCAATTTTTTTTTCTTTCTTCCTTGAAAGACAGTGGAAAAATGATTTTACTTATGTAATTTCTTTTCTTTATAACAATTTCTGTTTTTGTTTTCTATAGAATTTACAAGTAACAGGCATCCAAGACTTTATGGGCAATGTCATCAGTAATACTACAGAAGCGACCCAAAGCATAATTGCATCTCCAGCAACCATATTGACAATTGTAGAAATACTGACAATCATTTCTAATCTCTCACAAACAATTTTAATCAATCAACCTGTTATGACGGTATGTACATTATTTTTTTTTTTAAAGAAGTTTGAAATTTAGTTTATATACTATTTGAAGTACACTGTAAAACCTGAGTGGGGATAGTATTAACATTGATCATTTTTAGTTAAAACACCTTTATAATTTTTTGGTGAAAATACTCAAATCAGTTCTTTCTGCTTTGATTATTTAGTGATTTTCTACTGTTGAACAAGATGCTCAGATGTTCTGTATTTAATGAGTAATTCTCTTTCACTTTAAAGAATTTCCTGAAAACAACTGACATAATTGGATCAGTAGGTGCACGGGATATGTGGACACGTTTAAACAAAAACAGTACAACCATGAATGCCAGTTCTGAACTACTGAAGTCTATTGAAAGCATTGCAAGCAGACTCGGGAATGAAAACATCAGCATAACAACAAACTACACAACTCTTAGTAAAGTTAACATTTCTGCCCCATTTTCTGAAACGTTCGGTATAAATTTAACTACCCAAATAAATTTACCCATGATTAAGCAACCTACTTTCATCACAGTGATAATTTCTTCTGCCCTTGAAAATGCCTTACCTGTTCGAAATCTGACCAACAATGACAGCAGTCAAACAGGCACCAAGATCAATGGAGATGTAGCTGTGATTGAGACAACCTCAGTAATTAACAATATCTCCCTTTCTTTTGCCATCAAAAATGAGACACTGGGAAACCCTCAGTGTGTCTTTTGGAACTATAGTCTTCTGAATGGTGTTGGTGGCTGGGACTCGACTGGATGCCAACTAAAGCCATTAGGGAATAAACCTGAAAGATATACATGTGAGTGCACTCACACAACCTCTTTTTCAATCTTGATGTCACCATTTTCACATGAAAATGCAATCCTAGATTATATAACCTACATTGGTGTTGCTATTTCAATGGGGAGCTTGGTCTTGTGCCTCTTCATTGAAATCATCATATGGAAATCAGTGACACGAAATGACACATCCTGCATGCGCCATGTCTCCATAGTCAACATCGCTATCTCCCTTCTGATTTCAAACACTTGCTTCATTATTGGAACAAATGGTGTAAAAAAAGAAGTGGATCCCTGCAGTACAGTGACATTCTTCATGCACTTCTTTTATCTTGCCCTTTTTTTCTGGATGTTGCTGTCAGCACTCTTGCTCCTCTACCGCACCCTCATGGTCTTTTCCAGAATGACCAGAGCAGCAATGATGGGCATAGGCTTCACTGTTGGCTATGGAGCCCCATTGATCATAGCTGTCATTACTGTGGCATCTACAGCTGGAAACAAAGGATACATTCAACAAGATTACAATTGTTGGCTAAACTGGAACCAAACGAAGGCCCTCCTGGCATTTGTGATTCCAGCTCTGACGATTGTAGCTATAAACCTCCTGGTGCTTATTGTGGTTCTGTGTAAAATGTTAAGGAGAGGAGTTAATGCCTCTACTCAGCCAGATGAGAAACATCCCCTAGTGGTCATTGCTAGATGTGTGGCGATTTTAACACCTCTCTTTGGTCTAACGTGGGGATTTGGAATTGGGACCATGGTGTCATCGAACTTTGGGATTCATGTGGTGTTCGCATTCCTTAATTCACTGCAGGTATGACCGTTATTTAAAAAAAAGGCTCATTGTACTTCTATTTGTGCGCATAATCTAATACTAATGTACAAAATAGTTTTAGAAATTCTAATAATGCCAATCTGTATACTTTTTAAGGTAAATCATAAAATATCTTATTTGTTTCTTCAAAGGGTTTTTTTATTTTGCTGTTTGGAATATTACTGGATAATAAGGTATGTGTGCTTCATTACATAACTCTTTACTAAGAAGACCATTCAGTAGTAAGGAAGTTACACAGTTGTAAAATTTAAGGTTTACTGAAGTTATGTTTAACTTAAGTTATTTTTTTTTACTTAAGAACATTATTTGTGTTCTATTATCATCTGCTGGTCTACACATATCATCAATAAGTAGTGTACTTTCATATTTCATATAATTTTGTTAAATTTCTTTTTTACCTAGCCTACTAGGTTTATATATTTACAAGTTATAATTTTCTTGTTATATACAGTGGTATTGTGGTATGAATTTTGTTGCCCAGCAGGGGGCTAACACTCCTCCCCTTTCCCATTGCCCTGCTCACCAGCATCTCAACACAGCAGCAATACTCTTTAAACAGAAACCTATTATATTGTCTTGACTAATTGTTTAACAGGCATGCAGGCAGTAATGAATTCATTGTTTTTAATTATTGAAAATTTGTGCTATGTCATTTTTTTTCTTTTTTAACACGTACAGAATTCTTTTACTTTTACTTACTTAGATTATGGTTATAGGTCAGAGAAGCATTGGCAGGAAAGCTGGGACTGAAGAACCTCAGTTCGAATCATACCAGGGTAAATATAGTTGATCACTTGCTGTACATGCTAGTTCTTTAGGAAAAAAATATTTGGAACTATTTGGAAAAAATGGATCTTTGAATTAAAAACTAAATAGTAAATCTTAATTTGAAAATAAACCAAACAATGTGTCTACATTATAGAGAATGAGTGCAAGACCATCATCCTCAAGTGGCGTTCCTTTCATTCAGAGGGTATAACAGAGAAGTTTGTAAATTAACTGAAATTTGATTTTTCTGATTTTTGTACTCATCTCCATTCAGTTAATACTCTTCAGTTTTGTTCTTTTAATATTGTACATTTACATGAATTGTATTGTCCATGTGAATTGTATTGTCAGCAAGGTTAATGCTGTTAATTAAGCAGTAAATAAAAGTAGCATAAATATATTTTTACCACTCAGCTGTCAGCTCCCATCATTGTTGCCTGATGTTTCCAGGCAAATCAATGTCATAAAGTACCAAACTTCACATATTTTAAAGGAGCAAACTTTTCATTATTTGAACTTTTATCATTACTTGGTGTGCAAACCACACATAGTTATTTGGAGATGCTAAAATTGTTCTCCTGTTTCCTTTTTACTCCTTTCTTTTTCCTTTTTTTGTGTAATTATTAGTTTCGTGTATTTCCTGGTTTTAGACTTGTAGTGTTTCTAATATTTGTAAGATGGGTTATTATTGCAAGCTGGTCACCTTATTGTCAAGACCACTGTATCAGAAATGTTCTCTCGCGTCCAAGCCTCGCCATCTCCATAGAAAGCCCAAGAGCACCACAATCCCACAAGAGTACCATGAGTTGCGCTAGGTGTTCAGCAAGGAAAGGGCCACTTAAGCCCTTTCTTAAGCTTCTTCAGCTTCTTCTTTGTTGAAAAAAAGGATGACAGTCTCCAGCCTTGCATCGATTATAGGGGTCTGAATGCTATCACGGTGTGCTACCCCTACCCTCTGACACTGATCCCAATGGCTTTGGAGCAACTGAGGGAGGATTGGGTCTTCACCAAGCTCTATCTACTCAGCGCCTACAACCTTGTATGGATCAGAAAGGGGGACGAGTGAAAGACAGCCTTCCACACCACCAGGGGGCAAAACGAATACTGGTTATGCCCTGTGGACTTACCAATCCCCCAGGTGTTCATTAATGATATCTTCAGAGACCTGATCAACCGATGTGTCATCACCTACATCTACACCTACATCACCACAAGGACTCTATCACGTTTCTGGGGTACATCATCTCTTGGAATGGGGTAGAGATGGAATCCAGCAAGGTGAGGGAGGTGATGGAGGGTGATGGCGGTTCCTAGGGTTTGTGTACTTCTACCGTCAGTTCATCCACAACTACAGCAGTATAGCCAACCCATTAAACTCCCTCCTGTGCTGATCCTGAAACTCAGACTCCCATTCATCGAGGTACTGCCGTCCTCAGTCATGCTCACGCTAATCTGATGGATTCAGATAGAATCACGCTAATCTGATGGAGTCAGGCCCAGGTCAACAAGCCCCCACCTCCATCCTTCCCTCCAAGCTCTATGTGCCCACCTCACTGCACCCTTGAGTATTGTGGTGGGTGCATGAAGCACCCAGTTCGGGCCACCCAGGTATCCGCCAAACCACGAACCTAATACGAAACTGGTTCTGGTGGCCCTCCCTGTCCCAAGATGTGGTGGAATATGTAGAGTAATGTGCCACCTGCACACAGTCCCGGACGAGCCGACAGTTCCCCACTAGACTCCTGGAGCCCCTGCCGGTCCCTCGCTGACCCTGGTGCTGAAATGGCGGTTGACTTCATCACTGACCCCCCGGACTCAGGAGGATACAACACAATCCTCTGGTTTTCCAAAGCTTGCCGGCTGGTGCCACTGAAGGGCCTACCCACAGACATGGAAACTGCCACAGCACTATTCAACCAGGTTTTTTCACACCTATGAGCTCCCTGAGGACATCATGTCGGGCCGAGGGCCTCAGTTCACATCGAGAGTCTGGTGGGCATTCTGCACCCACCTGGGGGTCAAGATTAATCTCAGCTCAGGCTAACACCCACAGTCTAATGTACAGATGGAGCGGCTGAACAAAGAGATCGGCCGCTTCCAGGTTTTTTGGACATTTAAGCAGCGTGCATTCTATGTTTCACATTTGAAGTATTATTCCATGTGAGTTACTAAGCTGTTCTGCTCTGTTTGCTTGTTCTTGGATTATCATGTTTTACCTTTGCCCCATCTTTGCATTTTCTTGAGTTTGGTTTTGTGTTTTTGGTTTGTTTATTCGGATTATTGCTTCCCTGGTTTGACTCAAATTTGCCTCTACCCGGTTACAATTACCAGCCTGTCATTTTGGATTTGTCTAATAGACTCTGCTCATGGATCCTAACTCTCCCACCTCTGTCTTACTCCATGTTGTTGAGGTCAGGACAACACTTTATTCATTTCTACCAGGTGTTTTTCTGCAGATGGTGCAAGACCAGAATGTCATCCATAAAACACACTACATGTTGAAGTCCTTGGAGGATTTGGTCCATCATGTGTTGGAAAATCGCAGGTGCTGTGAAAATTCCATAATACCATAGATGGTATTTAAACCATCAAGCAAGGGCTTTGTATGTGTTCATGATAAGATACTGCTCAGCATCCAGCTCCAGCTGCTGAGATTCAAAGAACAGGTCAATCTTGCAAGGTGGCAAAAAAGATCCTCTACGTTAGGTTGTGGGTATTCCAATGCATGAATTCATATGTTCACTCTGACTTTGTAATCACCACACAGTCTTACTGTCTTGTCTTTCTGAAGGACAACCACAATGGGTGCTGCCCAATCATTCCTTCCAACTTGAGAGATAATTCCATTCCTCTCCATGAGATGATGTTCCTTTTCCACTGCTTCTTTAAGTGAATATGGAGCAGGTCTTGATTTGTGAAAGATAGGTTGGGCTCCTTCTTTCACTCTCACCTTTGCTTTAAAGGCAGTAATTTTACCAAACCCATCAGCTGTTTGTGTTTTTCTAGTACATCACAGAGAAAAGAAATACTCATATGTTTTAAGCTGAAAATCTCCTTCCAGCTTAAATATATCTTGAACACTGTTGTCCCTCATATGTCACTGGAAACTTGATCTCACCAAGCACAGGGATTTTGTCCCCAGTATACGAGACCAGATGAATGGAAATTTGCTGCAGCACACAGCCCTTCAATTTTTCTTTATAGATATGCTCTGGGACTAAGGACAAAAAGGCTCCTGTCTGTAGCTGCCTGCTCAGTGCCCTTACGCCAGCATGTCCTGGGTCTTCCCCGGGGTCTCTTCCTGGTGGGACATGCCTGGAACACCTCCCCTGGGAGACGTCCAGGAGGCATCCGAAACAGGTGCCCGAGCCACTTCAACTGGCCCCTTTCGATGTGGAGGAGCAGCAGCTCTACTCCATGCTCCTCCTGGGTGACAGAGCTCCTTACCCTATCTCTAAGGGAATGCCCTGGCACCTTACGAAGGAAACTCATTTCGGCCGCCTGTATCTGGGATCTTGTCCTTTCGGTCATGACCCAAAGCTCATGACTATAAGTGAGAGTAGGAACGTAGATTGACTGGTAAATCGAGAGCTTCACCTTTTGGCTCAGCTCCTTCTTCACCACAACAGACCAGTACATAGACCACATTGCTGCTGCCGCTGCACCAATCCCTCTGTCAATCTCACGCTCCATCCTTCCCTCACTCGTAAAAAAAACTCAGAGACACTTAAACTCCTCCATTTGAGGGAGGAACACTCCTCCAACCTGGAGGGGAGAAACTACCTTTTTCTGGTTGAGAACCATGGCCACAGATTCGGAGGTGCTGATCCTCATCCCTTGGCTGCAAACCGCCCCAGTGCATGCTGTAGGTCCTGACTCGAAGAAGTCAACAGGACAACATCACTTGCAAAAAGCAGAGATGAAATCCTGTTGTCCCCAAACCGGACTCCCTCCAGCCCCTGGCTGAGCCTAGAAATTCTGTCCATAAAAATAATGAACAGAACTGGTGACAAAGGACAGCACTGCACCTCCAACATGCACTGGGAACAGGTCTGACTTACAGCCGGCAATGTGAACCAAGCCATGGACCCCATACTCCCAGAGCACCTCCCACAGAATGCCACAAGGGACACGGTCGAAGTTCCACAACTAGGACAAAAACTGCATTGTTTCTCCTGAATCTGAGGTTCAACTAACAGTCGGACTCTCCTCTCCAGTACCTGGAATAGACTTTCCCTAGGAGGCTGAGGAGTGTGATCCCCCTATAGTTGGAACACACCCTCCGATCCTCCTTTTTAAAAAGAGGGACCACCATCCCGGTCACTCAGTCCAGAGGCACAGTCCTATGAACACCAACATATGTTGCAGAGACGTGTCAGCCAAAACAGCCTCCCCTGGTGCCTTGCCATCACAGAGCTGCTGGACTCGAGGAGCTGCTTAGTGACTTCAGCTTGGGTGATGGATGAATCTACCTCTGAGTCCTCAGCCTCTGCTTCCTCTATGGAAGGTGTGTCAGTGGGATTAAGAAGATCCTCGAAGTTTTCCTTCCACCAACAGTGTTGGCAGAGTGCTGCTTACCCCTACTGAGGCGCTGGACGGTCTGCTAGAATGTCCCCGTGGCCAACCGATAGTCCTTCTCCATGGCCTCACCAAACTCCTCCCAGACCCAAGTTTTTGCTTCTGTGTACAACTATGGAGTCTCCAGTCATGGCACCTTCCAGCACCCCTTGCAGGGTCTCCAAGAAGGTTGGGTACTCCACACTGCTGTTCAGCCCATAAGCCAAGACAACAGTGAGACACCTATCCCTGACCCGAAGGCGCAGGGAAGCCACCCTCTCATTTACCGGGGAAAACTCCAACACATGGCAGCTAGGGGGCTATAAGCAAGTCCACCAGAGCCTGTTGCTTCTCACCATGAGGCACTCCAGAGTAGTACAGGGTCCAACCTCTCTCAATGAGTTGGGTTCCAGAGCCCAGGCTGTGCATGGGGGCGAGCCTGACTATCTCTAGCCAGTACTGCTCAGCCTCCCCCACCAGCTCACCCTCAGTGAGGTGACATTCCATGTCCCAAGAGCCAGATTCTTTAACCAGAGTTTGGGTTGTCAAGGCCCTGCCCACCCAAACCACATAGCACAGACCCTAGTATTTTGATGATCACTTCTTGTGGTGTGTGGTGGCAAATGTCATGTGCTATATTTTTGTCTTTCTACCTTATATTTTGGCTTTCTACCTTTGCTTTGACTTGGTAACTGCTTTTATGATGTGTTAGCATAATGCTATCTGATTTATTAAATGATATTGTGATATGATGTCTTGGTCTAATAATATACTGTATAATAGAAATGGCAGTTATCTATCAAATATGTTGTTCATAAGACACTTTACTACTGTTGTGACTCATTTTTGGATCGAGGCGTTGCTACTAGTCATTAAGTTACATTTGACATCACTATTCATGTCGAATAACCATTCTAAAGGTTTTCACAAGTTAACAATAAAGTAATCTGTCAGAAAGTTTTTTAAGTAACCTTAAGTGTTAGTATGGGAAAGAGTTTGCAAATGATGTGCCTTTTTAACAATTTCCTTACTGTTACTTGCTGAAGTGACATACAGTATGATACATATATTATTATTTATATTATTTAGTATATCCATATCATAGTTGCATTAACATGCCTTTATTTTTAGAGCCTAAAGAAGTTGTTATAGAAACTTTTTCTGATTTCTGATTCTATTTTGATTATTATATATTATTATTATTGTAAGTTGGCATTTTGTTTAATTAATTATTGGTCCATAAGTAGGTTAAGGCATTGCATTGTAGACTGGTGTACCAACCACAGCCACAGTACTAACCACTCAACCACACCCCCAATCACCAGAGTACCGAGCACCTGCACCCAATCACCAAAAAAACTATATAAGCACACTCACTCCACTGGCTATCAAGGTTACTCGGCTATCAAGGTTACTCTGTATCAAGGTTACTCACTCTGTGACTTATCCTTCGGTCTGTGGATTATCTCCCGAGGGACACTGGACTGTGTATCTGCACTGGGAGTTTCAGATAAGACTGTTTTGGTTTATTTACTGAGTTCACTATTTTAGTTGCTGTTTAGCTTGTGCCATACAAATAAATAGCACTTTTGAGGAGGCAACACGTGAAATATCAGCAGAAAAATACATTTCTGTCTCAAAGGTCATTCCTCTAGTATCACTGCTGCTTAGAGCAACTGCTGCCAGTGAGCATCAAGGTAGCTCTTTTGCAACAGAACTGGCACAGCAATGTCAGCATAGATTCCGTGGGATTGAAACTATACACAGCCTTGCTGCCAGCACCTTTCTTGATATTAGGTTTAAACACCTGGCATTTCATGACAAAGATCATGTAGAAGCTGTGAAAAAGCGACTCCTATCTGAAATGCGGGATGTCCACTTGGATGCTGCACCACTAGAAGCTTCCTCAACATCTGTATTAAGGTCTGTTAGAACCTACAGCAAGCTGTGCCTCATCAGTGACAGTGACTCCTCCAGTGACCCCACATGCTGCATCATCTACAGCTAAAGGAGGAATATGGGGGGATTTTGACTTGCAGGTTCTATCAGCATAACAACAACAATCAGGAAGCAGTGATTCTATAATTGAAATGCTTCGCTATGCTGAAGAAAAAATAGTTCCCCGAAAACAAGACCCATTAGTTTGGTTGAGAAATCATAAACAAACCTTCCCAGCTCTCAGCAAACTAGCACAAAAATATCACAAATGAAGATTCTAACTTAAATGTAAGATTCAACCTGAAGTTCAGCTGATTTGACATTTAAATAATTTAAAGTGTTTCTAGCCTCACAGACATCCCTGGTTTGATTTTCAGTGCATTCCAGTCTATTGACTTTTATCAAGGTTTTATTTATTTTATTTTATTTTTTTTTTCAAAAGCAAGAGAGTTGATCAGTCAAAGTAAAAAAAAGGCTCAGGAGGAAAATGTTAATGTCAACATTCACTTGTTTCATCTCAAAAACCTGTAAAGGGAAGAAATGTTGAAACATTACGTGACAAATATTGAAAACGGTTTGTAGAATATGTTATATATTTGTTGGACAAGTTGCTATTTGATTAATAATGTTCAGTATTTTTAAATAAATTTAGCAAAAAGAACTCATGTCTATTGCAGTTTATTTAATATTAATAATGATGGCTCAAAAGACACTATAAAGTCAATTACATAAAAATATTTCATAGCAGTATCGGTATCAATTCGGCGATACTTGTCTTGATACTTGTACTTGGTATCGGATCGAAAAGAAAATAAGTGGTATCGCCCATCCCTACTGCACAAAACTGTCTCTCTCTCTCTGTCTCTCTCTCACATACACACACTCTCTCTCACCTGTGTGAACAAACTTATAATGTTAATTATTGTTAGATTTTGCTGTATTTGGCTAAGCAGTAGTTTGGATGGCTCGCCAATGTATTAGATTTCTCTAATACATAAAATAAGTAAGCTGGACCAGAGTTCTTGTGGGGAGAAGAGTTTATTGAAGGTAGCAGTGTAGCGGGTCTTCAACAGCGATGTTAGCTGGTTGGTCTTCAAAGTATCTTAACCCAAAGGTACTGTCTGTGTGATCAGACTTATACTTGGTAACAAAAGGTCTTCAAACAATAGACAGATACCATTAGGACCTCCTACTGGAGACATTACAAAGGACAGGATGGAAGGGCCACCAGTTGCTTGCTTGAGCCATTTGGTTCACACCTTTTCATATACATATGCTAATTACAGGTGGGGCACAGGCACAATGTAATGTCAGACGTTCATTATACATGCAATGTATAATGCATTATACATGTTATAATCATATATGTTATTAATTACCTGTTTTTTTCTACAGTTTCTCAAATGTTGCACATTATTTCATTTCATTTTACATTTCATTGCACATGTTCTCTTTTTCAATGCTAAGTGTCCTGTTTTTTGTGTTGTCTTTTTGTACTTATTGTTTTTGCACTGTGTTGTCTTTGCTCTGTTTGCACCTAGTTGCACACTTTGCACTTTATGTGGCTAGGACAAACACCTAGCTCTGTTTTTTTTTATTTTTTATTTAAACTTCATGTTGTATGTTTATGTAGCACCAGTGTCCTTGAGAAACGTTTCATTTCACTATGTACTGCGTCAGCTATGTGGTTGAAATGACAATAAAAGCTTCTTGAATCTTGACAGAGTGGGTAGTAGAAGAGGAAATTAGCCCACATCAGACTGGTAGAGAGATACCCCTCTTTGCTCTTTTCTACCTCTTTTGTAGCATACTGAAAAAATACAGAACAGAAAAGATGTAGGCTACATTGTGGCCTAGGCTGATTTTAAAAAGCTATAAATAAAAATACCTGCCTATTGAGAGGTGGTTTCTTTAATTCAAAAATTTTTTAGTTTGGTATGTTTTACACTATCACATGCTTTTACACTAAAGGACAGTTGTAACAACATGCTGAGATTGTTGCAACAACATATTGTCCCTACACTGACAGCCATAATGAAACGTGCTGTGCAAGCTTGACACAATAGCTTTGATACATGCTAGCTATGCCTGTTAGAAGCTAAGAAAATGCTGCTTAAAATGATATGACTTTACAGTTCTTCACAAAAACAGTGCAGGCAGTATAACAAAAAGCCTGTTGAAAAAATTTACCTTGAAAAGTATTTCTTGCTAAGGGGATGGTCACGTGTGTCACATTTCTTTCAGGAAGGAGGAAGAGCTAACTGAGCATGTTTTCTTATTTATGTTCATTATTTGATATTGAACCAAACCACTTTGACCTTAATTTGTATCTACTTAACCTATCTTGTGATACATTGCCAGAATGCACCAAATATGGAAGACCTGAACAAGGTGACCTGTTTTGTAAATAAGTTACATGCTTGTAAATTATATGCTGTCATGGCTAAACACTACCTTGAAAGTACAAGATTCCCTAAAACTACATCGAAACTCAGTTAAATACATTTATTTGAAATACATTATATGGCCAAAAGGATGTGAATACCTGACCTTCACACCATGTCTTGATCCTCCTAATCTAAACATGGGAATTAATATGGAGGTGAGCTCAGGGCTCCACACCAAGTTTCACACCAATCCTGACAAACCATAATTTTACTGATAATAAATTGCACACCAGGGCATTGTCATTGTAGGGATCATTGAGATACATATCAGAATAGCAGGGGTCAGGGGCGTCTAATCTAGCTCGAATGATTTATCCCGAATTTTGCCACCAGAGTGTAGAGGAATTAAGTAAATGCTGATTGTTTTGGTTGAGCATTGTTGCCATTTACTGTATCCGATTTTGACTGAAACCCACTCTGCGCACACACACACACACACACACACACACACACACACGAACACACACACACACACACACGCACGCACGTCAAATACCGCATGAGTGTGCGCTCGAATATGCTCTACAACTGCTCTCGCGATACTTTAATGTCATACACCTATCGGTATGCACAGCGCCGCTTTCACACCACACGACTAAAATACATTACAGCCGTTGACCGGGACAGCAATAAAAAAGAATCGGTTAATGAAAAAAAAAACAATGTTATTATTCAGATAATACTCTAACTTTTAATTTTTAATGTTAACACAGATGATAAAAGTAGGCTAACAAATGTATGTTGTGTCAAACAGGAGGCCCACTGTCTCTGACTATGAAACCCCCTGACATACTGGACCCTTTGGAATATTATTCCATACCCAAGACGTACAGAAGCCTTAAATGAAATAAGCCTAAAGATAGAAATATAATAGAAATAGAAAAAAACTAAAAAAAAAAAACTGTTAAAGCACTAAGACATTACACTCTGAACATCATGACTAATGCAGTATTTAAGTTAAAATGCATGCATGGCTGGAATATATATAATATATTTAATATATACTTACTTATATACTGATGATTCCACCCTCAAAGAAATAGGATAGAAAAGTCACCAAGAGCATGGAGTAGACAAGATACAAGCAGCAAGACAGATGAGAGAACAATAAGAGAAGAGAGGCTGTATAAAAAAAAAAATAAAAAAAAAAAACAGAAACAAAGAACAATACATACAGTAGTGCCAGCATAAATGAGGAATGAAATAAGAGGTGCAGGTATAATATAGATTATTAAGTTGCATAGCATTTGTGTTAATTTGTGTTTATTATTAAACAATCTTACATAAAAATAGTCGTGTACTAAGCATTTCAATGCATATCATACTGTGTACGATTATGTATGTGACAAATAAAATTTGAATTTGAAATGCCCTTACAAAACGTGTTATTCTTGCTTAGCCCCTCTCCCTAATTAGCCCCTGATGTTTTCAAATCCTAGAAACGCCCCTGGCAGGAGTCAGTAAACAAAAGCAAGCAAAATCATACAAGTATAAACCATACTTTACAAAATTGGAAGTAAACTAGAAATATAAGGACTGGGGAACTCAGAAAAACAGGGAAATCAAACCAGAATTCAATTTTTTTTTTTAAAAAATCAAAGAGAACAAAGAGGCAAGAAATACACATTTACAGATCAGGGTCCCATTGGACACACTGACATCAGGAATAAACAAGTTATTCAGGAAAGAACTGAAAATGAGAGAACAATCAAGACAGATACTAGATACCAGATAAAACGATGAAAAGACAGGGGTGAAGACTATAACCAAAAACAATCTGTATAAACTGTATAAACAAAACATGAGAGGAAGTAATTATAAACGCATGGAGCAGTGATATTCAAATGGAGATATGACATGTGAGCTGCACCATGTGCTGGGAATCTGTGACAGGTCACAGATGTTCATGTTGGAACAGGTTTTGGCCACTTTTGGTAAAATCTTTGTTTTCATAAAATCTTTGTTTTTTACGTTACAGTTGCACTTCTGGACAATTGTGTGCCTTCACCAATGTGGCATTACAATATGAATGTCATGATCATGTGTCCACAAACTTTTTGTAGCATAGTGGCCCCCACTACCAGCCTCACTTTAACCATCAATTTGAATTGGAATGAGGAAACAAGACAAGAGTACGCTGTACTCTGACATCTGAAACAGGTCTGGCAAGCATGCCTCTTTCTGAAGGCATCTGAAAGGTTAGAAGTCAGAGATATATGAGTGAAGTCAAAAGCTCAGATGCGTTTGGTTAAGCTGCTCAAGTTCAGTGAAATAATCGTGGGCTGACTAGAGCCAAGGTAAGACCTACAAACTAAGATTTCATGCCATACTTAATATAGTTTTTCATGTTTTTGCATTTGTATTTAATAATCAATCAGTATTATCTAGAGAGGGCTCCTGTAGTTTTAGGTTTCTGCTTGATAGTAGTTGGTTTTCCTGAACTGTATTTATATTTAATGCGATCAAAGTTTTATTATTTACAAGTGTTTTGTCTTAAATTCTGAATCGAGGAAGTGCAGTGGCTGTGACATGCCATACTGTAACACAATCTGTAATTCTAACAGTAGTTTTGATAGAGATATAATCAACCAAAAAACTTACAAAAAAAGTTATAAACAACTGATTTAAAACAAGAACAGTGAAAAACATAACATTAAAAATTAATTATTGTTAATACTGTACAGTCTGGAGAAACTTTTGTAGTCATAAATAAATATTTATCAAATGTACACACACTCAACACTACTTAAACTGCACATGCAAATATACAGTATATAAAAAACAAAATGTTATATAATGAATAAAAATTCAACCAACTTACTGTTTACGAGCAATATAAACTCAACAACAGTACACAAAACAGCTACATGGTTAAAAAAATCACCAAAGTGCTAATAGATCTTCAGCTCCTTGATTTAAAATCAGTATAAATTCTTCTTGGAGACTGCTGCTTTGAATTCATGCACTGCTTTTAATTTATGTGATATAATATTACAGACAGATTATAAGCCAAATATATGTAAGGCCATACAAATGTACATGCTGCAGTGCTTCTATCACCACAAAACTTGTTTTGGGACCATGATCTGAGGGGTACAAAACATTGATGTCATTTGAAGGAATTAGTGTTAAATCAATAATGGTCTTGGAAATTACATTGTTTTATAAGTTGCTCGAAATGTTCTAGTTAAACATTTCCACTTGAATGTATACAGTTATAGAAAGGACATCATTTATAATTATCTCCAGTGTCACCCAAATGAGGATGGATACCATCTGAGTCTGGTTCATTTCAAGGTGTTTTCCTTATATCATCTCAGGGAGTTTTTACTTGACACCATTGCCTAATTAGGAAAAAATATATACATTTTAATTTAAACTTAGTCATTTTTATCGTAAATTTTTATATTTCAAAAAAACTGCTTTGAAAGAAAGTCTATTGTTAAAAGTGCTAAACAAGTAAAATAAAATTTAATTGAATTTGGCCTTATGGTAGCACTATTTAGTGCTTGGCCTTTTAGTAGCTGCATGCAGCTTTATTTGTAATTTTTAATTTGTGGATCCAGGAGATATGCATAATCAAAGGAAAGACAACCTAAAGAGTGTTATTATTGATTTCTAATATTGTAACATTAAAACTATTTACTGCTTCTTGGTGTGTTATGCATGTGCTCACTAACTCTTGTATTTTATATGTAGAGACACTAAAGTGATACGAGCTGAATTCCAAAATATGCCTCAGCATTATGGCTAATAAAGGTAAGTTATAATTTAACTTACCTGACTAATAAAGTAATCAAAGCAATTACATTGAACATTTCCTTTTGTGCTAAAGATGCACAGATATGAAATCTGCAACAATTATGTAGCAATTATATAATAATTATGTAACAGTTATGTAAACATCATCATAATACAGACAGATTGAGAGACCCATTTTTATTAAAAAGTACACAACCAAAACAAAGTAGAAGCAAGGATTATCTTTAAAACAAACAAAAAACATGGGCAATACAGTACATTCTGAAGCAGAATGAATATGATACACAATGTTAGAGTCATGTGACTTGCCACACTGCTGGGAAATGGAGCCCGCATTGCCCAGTGGCACCATGCCAAATAGATACTTTAAGGGGTTTTTCCAGCACCGTTTAATACATGCCTTAAATAACTGACAGCGTAGTGAGGTTCTGCCCCATCTTAATCTAATTTTCAAAATAAGAACTGATATACTGTTATGTATGTTTTTTCCACGATTAATTAAGTACCATATTTGTTTGAACAAGCTTTAGGACTAATTTACAGTCTAGAAGATAATTAATTCATGTAAGGTATCACTGGTCAGTGATTAATTATTGATAAAATCAAAATCTATTCTAGTGATTACATAACACCACATGAAACTCAAATAGCTAGCTGACACATCAGGCCTTTATTGCAAGTAGAGTTATAATTTTCTGTGTGTGTGAATTATGTGTTTTGTAATGACGAGGATAAATACAAGTATATCATCTCCTAAATATAGATAGAAAATCCTGTTTGTTTGTTTGTATTTACTGCTTGGAAAATGTATCTTGCCATGCAGGTATAAGGATATTTTCTGCCAGTTAACTCCTTTGTTAATGCATTGTTCATCATCTACTTGTGCTTGTTCTCCTCATGGATGGGTATAGAAGTTAGGGCATAATAGCTACTCATGTTATTAGTGTGTACTACTCTGATAAAGCCACTGTGGTACCACACGGAGGTTGTATCAAAGAGCAACCATCAATCTTCGTCCATGCAATCCAATTAGTCTCAATGAAATGAAAGCTTTTTTCTTTTTTGTTTTGCTTGAAACTATGAAGTTTCAGGCATACACACAGCCCATGCTGTATTTTGTTATGACCAAGATTCAGTCTTAATGGTAATGTTGCTTACTTCCTCATAGTTAGAGACATTATCACAGATCAGCATTGTTGTTTTTACTTGTAACATAATGACAACACAAAAACACTTGTTAAACTTACATATGAGTGTTTGGATATATAAAATTTATATTATATATTATATTTATATATTGTTACAATGTTAATGTTTTAAGCTTTACATATCCCATTGTCTCTTTCACAGAAGAGGTTGGTTACAAGCTACAAACAATGAGTTGTTATTCATAATTGTGAGGGGTGAGCTTAAAAACCAGCTTAATTGATGTGATTGTGAAGCCATTCCTGTTCAGATGTTTTAATGTGCAAAGGAATGTCCTCAGTGAATTCACTTTTACCGCACACTTGGTATTTTGCATTTCTTACCAGTGAGCATATAAGAATGCAGTGATTATCAGGAGACAGGGGATATATCAACTGGTATCGTATCCTAGTCATGTGGACATCTTGTGGTGTCAGGTGGAACTGTCACATGAGTCTGTGTACCTTTTTAGTTCCCTTTCGAGGGAACTCGAAGCTGTGTCATGACTGACGCTATGGGAGCACTTTATCGAGGAAGTGTGTCTGAAGCTTCATGTACACACACAACAATTCATTGGCTCAGATAGGACACATGATGGAGGAATACTCGCCAGCATGTCCATATAAGGGCATCTACGTCACATCCATTCAGTTTTTTTTGTTTTCAGGAAGCACTCCACTGTATGTGTTGATTGTCTGTCTGCGGGTATGGTGTTTAAGAATTTTAAGAAAGTTCTAAAACATGTAGAGCCACTTCAGCCCTTGCGGGGAAGGCCTACACGTCAGCTTGCCAAGTCGGTGTGTCCCTGCACACCATGGTGGTTTTGCAGGCCTACCAGGGTGACCTGCTGAGGGAGCTTGACTGTGGCGAGGGACTAAGCCCTGGTGCAGTCTCTGAGCTGCGTCGAACCACAGATCTTGCACTCTGTGCCACGAAGCACACAGCCCACACTATAGGCCATTCAATGACTGGCTCGTCCTAGCACAGTTGTAGGCCATGGCAGCCAGTCATCGGGATGCTGTGCTTGCCTATATGAGGCCCTAGGCCTCAGGTTGAACCCAGAAAAGTGTGTACTTTCTTATTCTCAGAGAACCACCTTCTTGGGGGTAATTTTGGATTCCATCGTGGTGTCTATCTCCTACTCGGGTGGCTTCCATACTGTTCCATGCTATTCGGCTAGACCGAATCCTCTCTGTCATCGAGGTGCAGAGAGTGCTCGGCATCATGGTGGCAGCAGCCAACGTTATCATTTTGGGTCAGATTCACATGAGCCTGTTCCAGTTCTGGCTCAGAGGTGCGGGTTTTTATCTCTGCAGGCATCCCCTTGGTGCCATAAGGGTTACGCGGTGCAGGCTGCGTACTCGTTCTTATGTGGAAGACTCCAGTTTCTGACCTTGGGTCCCACTCTAGAGGTGTGTCATCAACTCTCGTGGCACATAAATTGCTTGGAGATGAGGGCTGTATTTCTAGCATTGAAACACCTCACTTGGACGGCCCACCATCTTCAGGAAGGCCCTCAACTCTTGTGGCACATAAATTGCTTGGAGATGAGGGCTGTATTTCTAGCATTGAAACACCTCACTTGGACGGCCCACCATCTTCGGGAAGGCCCTCAACTCTTGTGGCACACAAATTGCTTGGAGATGAGGGCTGTGTTTCTAGCATTGAAACACTTTCTCCCACACCTCAGGGGCTTCCATGTGTTGGTGTGCACAGAAGCAGCACCACAATGGTTACTTATATCAACCATCATGGCAGTCTGCATTTGCGCCGTCTGTTCAGGTTGGCACAGCAGACCCTGCTCTGGGCAGTGACCAAGCTTCTTTTGCTGAGAGCGATTTTCGTTCCAGGGCACATAAATCGGGAGGCAGACTTCCTGTCAAGGAAGGTGCTGAGGCCCGGGGAGTGGCGGCTCCACCGTCAGGTGGTGGAGACCGTCTGGCAGATTTATGGCCAAGTGGAAGTGGATCTGTTCGCCTCCGACGAGTCGACACACTGTCCGCTGTGGTACTCCCTCTCTCATCCAGCCCCTCTGGGCCTGGATGCTCTGGTACAGACCTGGCCTAGGCTGTGTCTGTATGCCTTTCCCCCAGTAGCTCTGCTCCCAGAAGTCCTAGCCACAGTGCACCACGACTGGGTCCACTTTCTTCTAGCGGCTCTCCGCTGGCCCACTCGAGTTTGGTTCACGGACCTTGTCTCCCTCCTAGATGGCGCTCCTTGGGAGATTCCCGACAGGAAAGATCTCTCTCAGGTGGGAGGGGTGATTCTCCACCCCTGCCCTGAGGGGACCAGTTCCTAGAGGCAGGCCTCTAATCAGAGGTTGTGGGGACTCTGCTGGGCTCCCTCCACTAGGAAGCTGTATGCTCTAAAGTGGAGGCTTTTCAGTCTCTGGTGTGCTCAGCATTAGCAGGACCTAGCGCACTGCTCAATCAGTACAGTGCTGGAATTCCTACAGTCTCGCCTTCCTCGGGGCCTGTCCCCCCTACCTTAAAGGTGTTTGCGGCCTCCATTGCTGCGAACCACGCCCTTGTCCTTGGGGCATCCCTAGGTAGGCACCCTCTGGTCTCTCGTTTTCTGGGTGGTGCCAGGCAGCTAAGGCCTTCCTGCAGACCTCGCCTCACCTCCTGGGACTTTTTGGTGGTCCTGGACAGGCTGCTGGAAACTCCCTTTGAGCCCATGGAGTCAGCATCAGAGAAGTTTCTGAGTCTTTGCCTCCCTTAGATGGGTAGGAGATCTGCAGGCTCTATAGGTCACCCCTGCCTGCCTGTCCAAGGATATCTTGCACTCCAGGACTCCAGTTTGATGCATGTTCCTGTAAAGACAATGCCCTGACATACTTGTCAGGTCATTTCATTAGTTAAATAAAGAAGTTGTTAATGTGTTTAGTGGAAAACTATTTGCATGAGCATGAAGAACATTCAGCCATTGTTTCAATCTCAGAAACAGTTGTCAGGTCTACAGATATAGCTGTCCTTAAAAAATATAGATTATGTTTTATATTTGCATAAACGGGATAATAAAATTACCCTGCAAGGCATTTTTCTTTACACTATTTATTTATATACTTTACAGGGAAAATATCAAAATATGATTTGCTTGGATATGTTGTCATCCTGCTGATTAAAATGCAACTGGTGAACTCACAAGTGCTCCCTGAAATTTCAGACATTGTTGAGGTAAAATAAAAATAACTTTTTTTCTTTTAATTGTTTGTTAGAAACAAAAATAATGGTAGATTTCAGAAATGTTTCAGACAGCAATAAAATCTCAGGTTCTTACCTCTGAGTATATGTCCACTAACAGGCACATCAACCTCAGGTTTTGATGTGTTGTACATTCTGAGATGCTTTTCTGCTCACCACAATTTGAAAGACTTTTTGAGTTACTATTCTGTGTAAACTTTAAAGATTGCTGTGTGTGAGATCAGCAGTTTCTGAAATACTGTTTCTGTATATATTCCCTCAAAGGTAAAATGATAATATAGCACATTTTAACAAACTGTTATTATCTGTTTTTATATAATTAATTACTATGCCAGTAATATGCAAGTAATAACTTTTTTTAAATTCAGTTTAGCTACCCAGAGGAACAAGTGCCTCTCTTAAGGAAAACACGAGAAGGTAAATAATTTAGATGTAATGTATAAAAACAAGTCTCTTTATTACATCTATGTCTGTTTTTTCTTTTTATACTTGTCACTCAATTAATCAAAATCCCATTATTATTTCCAGTGAACACAGGCAAAGTAGAATACATTATAATCGTAGAGGTGAATGTATCAGAAGTGATTCTGTTTGACCAAATTCGAACATCAGCGGATTCCATCACTCCTTTACAAATAGACAACATCACAAATATCAGTGGTTTGGACATTACAGCAGGTAAGCTTTATTTTTTATAACACTTAATTTGTTTAGATTAAAATATTTATGTTTTCAAAATAAGATTTGCTTTGTCTAAACAATTTGTTTAAATTATGCCAATTGACTCAAATATGTTTGACACTGGAAGCAATTTGTATGGGCCACTAATCCTGTCTGACTTATGACTTATGATGACTTATGAGAGTGGAATTTATACACTAATGAAAATCAAGTGTTCTTAATCGGGACGTAAAGCTCCTTCACATGTCTCTTGGTGGTTGGATTTGTTGTCCTTCTTGTATTTAGAAAAAAAATCCCACTTAAAGGTTCAACTTATAAATGTTTGTAAATTGCTAAATATATTTTTAAACAATACTGATCGGCTAGATTCTTGTTATTTCTGTTATTAGTACTTGGAGAGGGAAACTCCTGGTGAGAAAGATATGTAAATATTGCATATATAATCACATAAACAAGTTCAGTCATGAACTATTCTCTCAGGGTTATTCGCTGCCGGCACTCTAGGGCACTTTTCAGCAGTGTAGGTTTTTGTATTGTGTCATGTGCTTTTGTTTATGTTTCATGTTCACGTGTCTTTGCCCCTCCCTAGCCATAGATTCCTCCCTGCCTCTGCACATCTGTTCCCTATGTGTTTGTAATTGGTTCCCCTATTTATCCCTGCCATGTTGCGCTTTGCAGTGTGGAATCCTTGTCTCCGAGTTCTTGTTTTCTGTTTGGTGCCCAATCTGTTTTTATGTAGTTAGAGGTTCGGTTTTATTTCTAGCCTAGTTATGCTGGTTTCCCAGTGTTTCCTGTCCTTGTTATCTGTATTATTTGTTAATAAATCGTGCTTTTTGTTATCTCATAGCATTTGGGTCTGATTTTATCTTGAGAGGCACCCTGGACATATTCTTTAAAATGATTTATGATTTGTTTTTTAGTGTGCCAGCCAAATGACTATCAATACCAGTGCACGTGTGTGGATCAGTATGTTTGGTCATACAATAATTGTATTACCTATAACGCCTGTGATAACCTAAATGAAGGAACATGTACTTGTATCAGTGCCATTCCCAGTGATGGACAGGTCTGTGTGCCAAAAACTGGTAAGAAAAAATTTTAATAGCCCTTTCTTTCTCTTTCTTTCTTTCTTTCTTTCTTTCTTTCTTTCTTTCTTTCTTTCTTTCTTTCTTTCTTTCTTTATATCTATCTATCTATCTATCTATCTATCTATCTATCTATCTATCTATCTATCTATCGTTCTTTCTTTCGAAATGAGATCCATGCTATAAACCTTAGAGCTATTTTTTTCATACAACTTTGAAAGACCTTGAGATTTTACACAAACAATCAAATTTAAACTGAAACAATCTACTACAGTCATAGCTAACTCAGCTTCACCCCCCAAATCCACAGCCAGCACAACAACTCTTGAAACAATAGCCTTCACATCTCCAACAACAGCCTACACAACAACTTCTGCAACAACAGCCAACACAATGACTCCTGCAACAACAGCCAACACAACAATTCCTGAAACAACAGCCTTCACATCTCCAACAACAGCCAAAATGACAACTCCTGCAACAACAGCCTTCACATCTCCAACAACAGCCAACACAACAACTCCTGAAACAACAGCCAACACAACAACTCCTGCAACAGCCAACGCAACGACTCTTGCAACAACAGCCAACACAACAACTCCTACAACAGCCAGTGCAACAACTCCTACCGCAACAGCCAACGCAACGACTCTTGCAACAACAGCCAACACAACAACTCCTGCAATAACAGGCTACACAATGACTCCTGCAACAACAGCCAACACAACTCTTGAAACAACAGCCTTCACATCTCCAACAACAGCCAACACAACAACTCCTGCAACAGCCAAAGCAACGACTCTTGCAACAACAGCCAACACAACAACTCCTACAACAGCCAGTGCAACAACTCCTGCAGCAACAGCCAACGCAACGACTCTTGCAACAACAGCCAACACAACAACTCCTGCAATAACAGGCTACACAATGACTCCTGCAACAACAGCCAACACAACTCTTGAAACAACAGCCTTCACATCTCCAACAACAGCCAACACAACAACTCCTGCAACAGCCAAAGCAACGACTCTTGCAACAACAGCCAACACAACAACTCCTACAACAGCCAGTGCAACAACTCTTGCAACAACAGCCAACACAACAACTCCTGCAATAACAGGCTACACAATGACTCCTGCAACAACAGCCAACACAACTCTTGAAACAACAGCCTTCACATCTCCAACAACAGCCAACACAACAACTCCTGCAACAGCCAACACAACAACTCCTGCAATAACAGGCTACACAATGACTCCTGCAACAACAGCCAACACAACTCTTGAAACAACAGCCTTCACATCTCCAACAACAGCCAACACAACAACTCCTGAAACAACAGCCAACACAACAACTCCTGCAACAGCCAACACAACGACTCTTGCAACAACAGGCTACACAATGACTCCTGCAACAACAGCCAACACAACTCTTGAAACAACAGCCTTCACATCTCCAACAACAGGCTACACAACAACTCCTGCAACAACAGCCAACACAAAGACTCCTGCAACAACAGCCAACACAATGACTCCTGCAACAACAGCCAACACAACGACTCCTGCAACGACTCCTGAAACAACAGCCAACACAACGACTCCTGCAACAGCCAACACAACGACTCTTGCAACAACAGCCAACACAACGACTCTTGCAACAACAGCCAACACAACAACTCCTGCAACAACAGCCAACACAACAACTCCTGCAACAGCCAATGCAACGACTCCTGCAGCAACACCCAATGCAATGACTCTTGCAACAACAGCCAACACAACAACTCCTGCAACAACACCCAATACAACAACTCCTGCAACAACACCCAATACAACAACTCCTGCAACAACAGCCAACACAACAACTCCTACAACAGCCAACACAACAACTCCTGCAACAACAGCCAACACAACAACTCCTGCAACAACAGCCAACACAACAACTCCTGCAACAACAGCCAACACAACAACTCCTGCAACAACACCCAATACAACAACTCCTGCAACAACACCCAACACAACAACTCCTGCAACAACAGCCAACACAACTCCTGCAACAACAGCCAACACAACAACTCCTGCAACAACAGCCAACACAACAACTCCTGCAACAACACCCAACACAACTCCTGCAACAACAGCCAACACAACAACTCCTGTAACAACAGCCAACACAACAACTCCTGCAACAACACGCAATACAACAACTCCTGTAACAACAGCCAACACAACAATTCCTGTAACAACAGCCATCACAACAACTCCTGGAACAAAAGCCAACACAACAACTCCTGCAACAACAGCCAACACAACAACTCCTGCAACAACAGCCAACACAACTACACCCCCCACAACTACAACGACAAAAACTATACCCCCCACAACTACAACCACAACAACTACAAGTACCACAGCAGCTATTACAACCCCAGCCAAAAGTATGATTATAATCCTTCTTTTGCCTTGCTTATTTTTTTGCCATTGGCAACATCCCAAAAATATTTTTTGCTACTTTGAATGTATTCACTGTGTAATTACTGTATTATTCAAGTACTGTGAATTTATTTACTAAATGATAAATCTGTTATATATTTCATAATTATTATTTTCAAAGACAACAAGATACTAAACCTCTCACTGACACTGAAGGAAGATTTTGACTTTGGCCTCTACAATAAAAATAGTGCAACATATCAAACATATGAAAAAAAAATTAAGAGTTCAGTAAGTATTGTACAATATATAATTTAATCCATATTATTATTATTATTATTATTATTATTATTATTATTATTTAGTAGTAGTAGTAGTAATAATAATAATAATAATAATAATAATAATAATGATATTGTTAAGTATATAGCACTTCCACTTTTACTTAAAATTATATGACATATTTTTTACCATCAGATTGAAGAAAGTTATAAAAATGTACCTGGCTATCAGCTCAACTCTGCAACAGTGACTGGTTTCAGGTGATACTATTTATTGAAATCTAATATAATTATGCTTTAAATTTGTTCATCAAGCATAATTCTGATAACAAATAACGTAATTAACAAAATGTTATTGTTGTTAATCAGCCAAATCCAAATAAATTAATTTAGTATTACAGGTAGTGAATGTTAATTAATAAACTGACATTTTTCCTAATGAATTATTTAATGAATCAATCAATTTATTATTCAATAATTGTAGCAACAATAATATTATTAATTCTTCTTCTTTTTCTTAAATTTCTAACATAATTGGAATAGTCCAACCTATGATCTATATTTCTAAATTTAGATTAAATCTAAAATTGTAAGATTCTGTCATATATTGATGATGTTATGTGTTTTAAACAGACCTGGAAGTGTGTTTGCAGACTTCAGTATAACTATAACAAATACCAACATTGATTTGGCTTCAGCAAACCAACAGCTTGCTACCAATCTCCGTAATAACGGATTTGATGTTAGTGATGATTTACTCAGTCAAAGTGGTATGTTATTATTATTATTATTATTATTATTATTGTTGTTGTTGTTGTTATTACTGATATTAATATTATTATTTTTATTATTATTAACAACGTTAAAGCTAGAGAGTAAAGAACAGAAGCATATTTTTCTTCATTCTTCAACACAGTTTTATTTAGTAACTATTTACAGCACTTATAGTTATTTAGTAACTTATTTAGTAATTTTTATTTTTTTATAACCTTATAACCATAGCTACAGTTTAAAGGTTATAAATGTGTAAGAGAACTGCAAGCAGCAGCAACAACAACAACGACAACAACAACAACAGCATCAGCAAATAAACAAAAAAAAAAAACAACTTGAAATATGCATGGCTTTTTGTTTCAGTGGAAGGAGTACTAACTAACATCCAGGGCAACATATATCCTGGTTCAGATCTCAGACTGACATGTAATCCTCCAGAGAATAATGGAATAAAATGGACCCTGAATGGGAAACAATTACAGCAGACAGACAAGTATGTAATTAATAATGGTGAACTCACTGTGAAGAATGCTGGTCCCAGTGACAGTGGTAAGTCAGAAAAATTTCTCCTGAATGAACATCTTACACCGATCAGATTATTTTCTTTACTGTACTTTAATAATAATAATAATAATAATAATAATAATAATAATAATAATAATTTCTTCTCTGTGTTTTTCAGGTCAATATTCATGCATTGCAACAGTGAACTCTCTGCCCTATACAATCTGGCAAATCATTACAATTCAGCCATACCCTAATATCCAAGTGACCAGTGACAAAACTTTAGAATGTCAGGATACTACAATCTCACTTCAGTGTTGTGTTCAGGGTGTATATCAAGTGAAATGGACTGACCCCACAATCTGCAACTCAATTTCAAAAGGTCATACACATACACAGTTTTTATGTGATGTTTTATGTGATGTGATCATGAATACCAGTGTAACTTAATATGTAGACCAAAAATAGGTAACTAGAAATCAAAGCAATTTGGTAAAATGAAGACTATGTAAGAGAACCTAATTCAATTTTGAACAATTTTAACCATTTGTGTTGCACATTCTCACCAACAGGCTGCATATCATGTGACTATAAAATTAACAAAGAGGAATGCCAGAATACTGAGCAAACAAAACAGGTCACATGTCAACTAACACAACCTATCAGCGAAAGTAGTTATAACTCAAAGACCATCAAAATGAATGTAAAAAACCAAGGTGAGTAATGATTTATATTTCAAATTACTATGGGAAAGAGTAGTGGAAGCTAGGTTAAGGAAGGTAGTGGAAATTTGTGAGCAGCAGTATGGCTTCATGCCCAGAAAGAGCACAACAGATGCAACTTTTGCTCTGGGAATTTTGATGGAGAAGTATAGGGATGGTCAGAGAGAGTTGCACTGTGTGTTTGTAGACTTGGAGAAAGCATATGACAGGGTGCCGAGAGAAGAGCTGTGGTACTGTATGAGGAAGTCAGGAGTAGCAGAGTATGTCAGAGTGGTGCAGGACATGTATGAGAGGAGCAGGACAGTGGTGAGGTGTGCTGTAGATCAGACAGAAGAGTTCAAAGTGGAGGTGGGACTGCATCAGGGATCGGCTCTGAGCCCTTCTGAGTTGTCAGAGGAGGTCAGACAGGAGTCTCCTTGGACAATGATGTTTGCAGATGACATTTTCTGTAGTGACATGAAAATCATGAACTGCAGTGACATGATCTGTAGTGAGAGCAGGGAGCAGGTGGAGGAAAACCTGGAGAGGTGGAGGTTTGTGCTGGAGAGAAGAGGAATGAAAGTCAGTCGTGGTAAGACTGAGTACATGTGTGTGAAAGAAAGGGAGGGAAGTGGAACAGTAAGATTACAGGGTGAAGAGGTGAAGAAGGTACAGGAGTTTAAGTACTTTGGGTCAACAGTCCAGAGTAATGAAGAGTGTGGGAAAGAGGTAAAGAAGCAAGTGCAGGCAGGTTGGAATGGGTGGAGAAAGGTGTTGGGAGTTCTGTGTGATAGAAAAATTTCAGCAAGAATCAAGGGGAAGGTGTACAAGACAGTGGTGAGACCGGCCATGCTGTATGGTTTAGAGACAGTATCACTGAGAAAGAGACAGTAGTCAGAGCTGGAGGTAGCAGAGCTAAACAGTTGAGGTTCTCTTTGGGAGTGACAAGGTTGGACAGAATTAGGAATTAGTACATCAGAGGGACAGCTCATGTTGGACGTTTGGGGGACAAAGTTAGGGAGGACAGATTAAGATGGTTTGGACATGTTCAGAGGTGGGAGAGTGAGTATATTGGTAGGAGAATGTTGGACATGGAGCTGCCAGGCAGGAGGCAAATGGGAAGGCCAAAGAGGAGGTATATGGATGTAATAAATGAGGATATGAAGCTAGTGGGTGCAAGTGTTGAGGATGCAGAAGATAGAGATAGGTGGAGAGAGATGATTCGCTGTGGTGACCCCTGAAGGGAAAAACCGAAAGAAGAAGAAGAAGAAGAAGAAGGACAAGAAGAAGAAGAATGAATAATATATCATTTTTCAGTCAAATGTTTCATACATAAATGAATGAATCAAACTTGGAAATTGCATGATTTATAAAAAACATAGGGTAAACGATACCTTTCCACGTGTATCAGTATGTATCATTCAACTGTATATTTTTATACAAATTTTAGCCAGGGGAAACTGAGCTCTTGAGGTTTTCGACATTTTAGTGTAATATAAATTTTATTTCAAATAAATACAATTTACTTATTTAGCTATACATGTAAACACAATATCGAGTAATAAAGTGAAAAACAATTTGCTAGAATTCCCCGTGCTAGAATGACCATAGTGCGTCCACTATGCATTAGCCAATGAAAAAACAGTACTTTCTCTTTTTATCTTGTTGGTGATACTTGATAGAAAAAAATTACTTTACATTACTTTTCAAATAAAAACCAAATCTTGAAAATTGTACACACTTAAATGCAGCACATAAATGTTCTTATCTCATTTTTTTAGACTTCGCCTGCTTTAACGATGTATTTGGAGCTGGAAATGTGGGAGCAATACAAACCTCTAACTGTCCTGGAGACATGGTTGGCTATCAAGTAGCTCAGTGTAGTTCATCAAAACAGTGGAACATTACAGAAGACAAGTGTGTCCTGCGCGCCATTCAAAATTTAAAAGATGAAGCTGAGGCAATTATATTTTTTCCTTGCTTCCATGAAAGATAATGAAGAAAATTTATCTTGTAGTGTAATTTCTGTTTGCTTCTTCATAACAATTTGTGCTTCTGTAGACTTTACAGGTAGCAGGCATCCCACAGTTTATGGCCAGCCTCAGCAGTAATGCTACATCACAGACTCAAAACTTAATTGACTCTGCAGCAACCATAACAACAATAGTAGACATACTAACAATCGTTTCAGATCTCTCACAAACAACTTTTGTCAGTCAAACAATTATGATGGTAAGTAAACTCACAATAAGAATTTACATCATAAATATTGAATTGGTAAAAGCTCTAATATTGAATCTCACTTTATATAATCCATACTACATACAGCATTTCATACTATTTAGTAATTTTTATGAGAAAGCGGAATCAAAGCAGCTGTTTCTACTTAATTCTATTAATTAATGATTAGATATTTTTGTTTGATAAACCAAATTGCTCAGATTTGCTCTATTTAATAAATATTTCAATATTTCACAAGGATTTCCTAAAAACAGCTGAGGTCATTGGAACAGATGGTTCATCACACACTTGGGAGAGTTTAAACAAAAATGATACAACCAGTAATGCCAGTAATATACTTCTGAATGCAACAGAGAACATTGCACGCAGACTCCCAGATGGGGACCTCTTGATAACAACAAATTTCACTTATCTAAAAAAAGAATCCATTACTCCCCCCTTTTCTGATGACTTTGGAAAAAATTTAACTACCCATATTAATATTCCAGTGACTAGTGCAAAGATGTTCCTCACAGTCATAATATCGTCAGCTTTTAACAACATCTTACCTGTTCGAACTCTGACCAACAATGACAGCAATCAGACTGGAACCAAGATCAATGGAGATGTAGTCCTGACTGAGACAACGTCAAAAATTAACAACATCTCCCTTTCTTTTAAAATCATGAATACTACACTGGGAAACCCTCAGTGTGTCTTTTGGAACTTTAGTCTTCTGAATGGTGTTGGTGGATGGGACTCGACTGGATGTCAGTTAAAGCCATTAGGGAATGAAACTGAAAAATATACATGTGAGTGCAATCACACAACCTCTTTTTCTATCTTGATGTCACCATTTACCCTGGATAAAAACAAAGCCATAATTTTAGACTATATAACTTACATTGGTGTTGCAATTTCAATGGGCAGCTTGGTTCTGTGCCTCATCATTGAAATCATCATATGGAAATTAGTGACACGAAATGACACATCCTACATGCGTCATGTCTCCATAGTCAACATCGCTGTCTCTCTTCTAATTGCAAACATATGCTTTATCATTGGAGCAGCTGTTGTTAAACATGAGAGTTCCTGCAGTACAGCAACATTCTTCATGCACTTCTTTTATCTTGCCCTTTTCTTCTGGATGTTGCTGTCAGCACTCTTGCTCCTCTACCGTACCCTCATGGTCTTTTCCAGAATGACCAGAGGAGCAATGATGGGCATAGGCTTCACTGTCGGCTATGGAGCCCCATTAATCATAGCTGTCATTACTGTGGCATCTACAGCTGGAAACAAAGGATACATTCAACAAGATTACAATTGTTGGCTAAACTGGAGTAAAACGAAGGCCCTCCTGGCATTTGTGATTCCAGCTCTGACGATTGTAGCTATAAACTTCCTGGTGCTTATTGTGGTTCTGTGTAAGATGTTGAGAAGAGGAGTTAATGCCTCCAGTCCAGATGAGAAACATCCCCTAGTGGTCATTGCTAAATGCGTGGTGATTTTAACACCTCTCTTTGGTCTAACGTGGGGATTTGGCATTGGGACCCTGGTGTCATCGAACTTTGGGATTCATGTGGTGTTCGCGTTCCTTAATTCACTGCAGGTACTAAAGACATGTCAATCTAATTTCTGTAATTCTCATTACGCACTAAATATACATTAATATAATAGCATTTATAGTTTCATAATTAATATATTGTATAGTAAAATAAACTTGTTTCTTTTAAGGGTTTCTTTATTTTGCTGTTTGGAATATTACTGGACAGTAAGGTAGGTGTGATCTAAATACCATGAAACTCTTCACACAGAAACAATAGAAATGTTTTACATGTTTTGTGGTTGCAGGTCCGAGAAGCACTGGCAGGAAAGTTTTCACTGAGGAACTTAAGTTCTGGCCGCACCAGGGTAAATATAGTTGATGGTGTATATTCTAGCTCTTAAGAAAAAACTTCACTCATACTTAAAATGATTTTCTACAAGACTATGATGAATGTGTCTGAATTACAGAGTACGAGTGCAGGACCTACATCCTCAAGTGGATTTCCCTTCATGCAGAGGTTACAGCAAAGAAGTACGTAACTTGAATCAAAATGGACAATCTATCTATCTATCTATCTATCTATCTATCTATCTATCTATCTATCTATCTATCTATCTATCTATCTATCTATCTATCTATACTATAGATATATAGTATCTATATATATATATATATATATATATACTGGAAAAGAGCTTGGTCTGAACATTGGTCTTGTTTTAATTTTGATATATATATATATATACACTATATTGCCAAAAGTATTCGCTCACCCATCCAAATAATCAGAATCAGGTGTTCCAATCACTTCCATGGCCACAGGTGTATAAAATCAAGCACCTAGGCATGCAGACTGTTTTTACAAACATTTGTGAAAGAATGGGTCGCTCTCAGGAGCTCAGTGAATTCCAGCGTGGAACTGTGATAGGATGCCACCTGTGCAACAAATCCAGTCGTGAAATTTCCTCGCTCCTAAATATTCCACAGTCAACTGTCAGCTGTATTATAAGAACGTGGAAGTGTTTGGGAACGACAGCAACTCAGCCACGAAGTGGTAGGCCACGTAAACTGACGGAGCGGGGTCAGCGGATGCTGAGGCACATAGTGCGAAGAGGTCTCCAACTTTCTGCAGAGTCAATCGCTACAGACCTCCAAACTTCATGTGGCCTTCAGATTAGCTCAAGAACAGTGCGCAGAGAGCTTCATGGAATGGGTTTCCATGGCTGAGCAGCTGCATCCAAGCCATACATCACCAAGTGCAATGCAAAGCGTCGGATGCATTGGTGTAAAGCACGCCGCCACTGGACTCTAGAGCAGTGGAGACGCGTTCTCTGGAGTGACGAATCGCACTTCTCCATCTGGCAATCTGATGGACGAGTCTGGGTTTGGCGGTTGCCAGGAAAACGGTACTTGTCTGACTGCATTGTGCCAAGTGTAAAGTTTGGTGGAGGGGGGATTATGGTGTGGGGTTGTTTTTCAGGAGCTGGGATTGGCCCCTTAGTTCCAGTGAAAGGAACTCTGAATGCTTCAGCATACCAAGACATTTTGGACAATTCCATGCTCCCAACTTTGTGGGAACAGTTTGGAGCTGGCCCCTTCCTCTTCCAACATGACTGTGCACCAGTGCACAAAGCAAGGTCCATAAAGACATGGATGACAGAGTCTGGTGTGGAGGAACTTGACTGGCCTGCACAGAGTCCTGACCTCAACCCGATAGAACACCTTTGGGATGAATTAGAGCAGAGACTGAGAGCCAGGCCTTCTCGTCCAACATCAGTGTGTGACCTCACAAATGCGCTTCTGGAAGAATGGTGAAAAATTCCCATAAACACACTCCTAAACCTTGTGGACAGCCTTCCCAGAAGAGTTGAAGCTGTTATAGCTGTAAAGGGTGGACTGACGTCATATTGAACCCTATGGATTAGGAATGGGATGTCACTTAAGTTCATATGCTAGTCAAGGCAGGTGAGCAAATACTTTTGGCAATATAGTGTATATATATATATATATATATATATATATATATATATATATATATATATATATATAATGTATATATATTTCTTTCTTTCTTTCTTTCTTTCTTTCTTTTCTTCCAAGTATTGTTCTTGATATTGCACATAAACTTCAATGCCTTTTTATTTGTCCATATCATTGCCTGCACAAAATTCTTTCACTTTTGAAATTTAATTCTTCCTTTAAAGACTATTATTACATTCAGCTTTTTGCTCTCTTATGTGTTAGTTTTGTCATTCCCCAAGTATCTGAACATTGTCTAGTAGGATGACACTAATATTTTGGTCTTTTGCAGATGTGTACAATGTACAACCAAACAGCGGCAACACAGCTTCAACTTTAAGCAACTCATATGCACCTATCAACACTTAGACAGTAGACCCCCATTATGAGAGTATGTTGAACTGCAAACATTATAACATACATCTATATGCAAAAAAGACAAACTTTTCATTGTTAAATTCTAAAATAATACATAATTTTAAAGCATCCTTTTCAAAATAATTTCTCTTGAATCTCAGCACAGTTGATTTCAGAATAATGAATGAATTTTGAATTGCTTAAATGAAATGATCTGTATAATTTATTATTCATTTGGGTATTTTGATTGTTTTTCCATTTTATCAAATGAATTTATAATTGAATTAAATATTCATGTATTCCTGAAGAAAAACATTTACTCAAAAACAGTACTATTCACAATAAAAAAACTCTTCTTAATTATCTCCATTGTTTAATTTCTACAATTAAAAAATTGCATTTCATACTTTTACTTACTAATTTAATGACAGAAATAATAACCTGAAAAACTAAGAGGTTTCAGGCAAACCTACGCATGTTGAGTGAGATAAACATGGGCTGGATGGACCTAAAAAGTCCTAAAAATTAAAATTTCATGAAATATTTAATGCTTTAGATATATGCTTTAGTTCTCTTTATTCTATGTTTTTTGTAGAACAAAGCATGCATCACCATTTGTCTTTAATGATTAATCAATATTACCCAGAGAAGGTACATTTTTTGTCTTGTTCTAAAATAATTTGTTTTCTTCAGCTTCCTCAACTTTCCTAAACTTTTATTTATTGCTAATGTTCTTTGGCCTGAGATAGCCGAAATGTCATATTGTGTCATCTGTAACAGTAATTGTCATGGAGGAATGATAATGAACAAGAGAGAATGATCTCTGCATTAAAAACCTAAAGAAATAAACAAAACTAGATTAAAATCTTGGAAGAGCAACTTACTACAATGAATATCATAAACCCTTCACATTTGTGTTGTATATTTTCTGACAGTGAATGAATTGATGAATTCGTATATTGTGCTACTGTGTTAATCCTCAACATGTAGACACTTCTCCTTTTACATAAAACATCTAATGTTTTTGTTCTGTAGCTATATGTTGTTATGTTGTCTTATGTAGCACCAGGGTCCTGGAGAAACATTGTCTCATTTCACTATGTACTGTGTCAGCTATATGTTGTTGAAATGACAATTAAAGCCTCTTGACTTGACTTGACTTGACTAATGTAGTTTTGATACAACAATGTGATATATATATATATATATATAAAATAATTTAATAAATGTCACTGAAAAGTTCACATTAAGAACATCTAAATCATTCAGGCTTAAAATATATGAATGGCTCTCTGTGAAAACGTTTATTCGTATTAATCTCTAAATGAAATCTTAGGGAAAATAATGTTCATTATAATAGATTTACCACAGTTTAATTCTTGGCTTTCACTGATTAGAATGTGATGCTCAATAGTTTCAAATCACAGATTTATATTAATGCACTTGTTCCAATACCTTATTGTGTTTTAACTTAAACAGCTGAATGAAAAATGACCAATAACCAATACAATTTCCATAAACAAATAAAACAAAAAAAACAAAAAAACAAAAAGAAATAAAATAAACAGGTGAACCAGGTGGAAAATTTAGATCAGAGTTCATATTTAAGGAATCGGTTACTATTATTTCTTCATACTATTAGGCTTCTGCTTGTGCCTAATAATGATTATTTTATATGTATACACACTACAGTAATACCAGCTGAAGTTCAAATCTTTATCTGCCTGAGCATCATGGCTAATAAAGGTAAGTGATTATTTTTTTTAAGAATGCAAAAACAATAAGTACTTATTTAGAATTGTCTTGTTTTCTACAAAGTAATCACTTAGATTTAAATTTTTTTGATTCTGTAGAAGAAAACATTAAAGAATTGCTTGGGTTATAATCTCAAATTTACAGGAAGTAAAAGGATTATGTTCCATATTTTGTTTGTATTTCATTCTCGAATTTTTCCTTCTAATGTAAATCAAACCAACTTCACTTCAGTCTGTCTCATATACAAAGTCTAAAGCAAATATGACCAGGTATATCACAATAAACAGAGAATTTGCTAAATTATTATGAAAATCCAGTACTTAGAGCTATATTCTAAGTCTTTCATTCATTCTTCTATGCAAATTTAAAGTTGGACAGTTTTGTTCATCCCTCCAAAAAATTTCCCTACATGTACACTGAAGCTTGTGGTGGCTCAACACCTTACTAAGATGCGTTAGTGTTTTTTTTTCACCAGTATTTGTACTCTATATGGTTCCCATAAAACGTGAAACCAGCTGATTTTTAGGAACCAGCAATATTAGCCTGCTTCACCTCCTATTGCATTAGTATCACAACAAAACTCATAAGATGTTGCAAAATAAAACTCACAATAAAATAATACTCACAATATGTTCTGTACCTGTTGAGGCTGATACATTGCAAAAAAACAATCATGGCAATAGTTAAACTATAAAAGTCTCAATGTTCAGACTTACATTCTTTTCTGCTTTAAATAGAATTTAGCTTCATTCTGGTTACTGAATAATCCAGTTGGGATTATGGAAAATTATGTAACAAGCAGAAACAAAATTCAGAGGTTAATACAGTAGAAAACAGTCTGAATAAAGATCAGAAAAAATAAAACATTTTAGATACCAAAAACTCACTGAATGTTTCATGTCTACAGAGAGCATAGTGCTTGTTATTTTATATGTAAAAATTACCTTTGTAAGGCTAAATGTTGCATTTGTTTACTTTATTTTCCAGGAAAACAATTTGAATATTTTCTGGGATTTGTTGACATTGTAATCATGCATATGCATGTGGTGAATTCACAAGGACTACCTGAAATTTCAGACATGAGTGTAGAGGTAAAGTTTAAAGCAAATATATCTCTGAAAATATTGTAAGATTTACAAATAGGCTTGGGACAGGTGACCAAAGGTGACTTTTAAAGACAAATACCAGAATCAAATACCAGAAAATAATTTTAACTGTCTTATGGGTTTGTGGCTTATTGTGGTTTGCCTTTTTTTTGGTCTCAGTTTGACATCACACAGTCTCATCAGCAGAGACTGTTACATGTGCAGGTTGATTGTATTGCATAAAATTAAAGTAAAAGGTAGAATCAGTGTAAAAAAAGGCTTGGATCAGATGATCAGAAAATAGAATTTTCAAAATTAAAATTTAGGAAACTGCAACATGACCAAAACCCAGACAGTATGCACACAATACAGATAGGTTAGTTTTGTCATTGGACTCAGTATGAACTCAGAGTGTATGTGCTCAGTCCAGTTGATTGCAGTCAGTATTCAAGTGAGCATGAACATTTTAGAAGCTATGGGATTTGGGAAATGGAGTCAGACCAGCCATATTTTTGACCAGCCATTTTTCTGCTTCGGTGGATCAGTTAAGATAAAAAATCTATTTATCCATCTATCCATCCATCCATTCATCCATCCATTCATCCATCCAGACTGTAATCCTTAGGTTATAAACTGCAGTTAACATGAACACACTTTAAGCTACATTAACAATTATTACACAATTTTACCTGAGTAATAACATATCTTTTATCCTATTTCAGTTCTACAGATGGACAAATGAATCACTTAAGAGATAAACAAAATGGTAAATAAAAACTCTGATGTTACAATTAAAAATTCTGTTATTTGAATTTAAAGTAAACCTACAGTATATATCTGTGTCTGTTTTTGTTTTCTTTTGATACCTGTCACATTAATAACCAAAATCATGTTATTGTTTCCAGTGAATACCGACATACTAGAATACATTGTGATCATAGAGGTAAATGTAACAGGAATTATGTTGCTTGACCAAATCAAATCATCTCTGGAGTCCATCAGTCATTTACAAATTGACATGCGCAGTTCGTAGTAGTCCGAAACCAAAACTTGTAGTAATAATCCAGGCAAATATCCGAAACACGTATCACAGCCATAATAAATCACAAAACACAAATCCACAAATCGGAAGCCAAAGTCCATAAAAAGTAATCCAAAACCACAGAATAATCCAGTACGTAGAATCAACTGCTCGGTATCTCTCTGAAAGACAATACTTCGCGTCTCAGCATGGTGAGCATGCTGTATAAATCCCAGAGATATTCCTTCGGTGGTGGAGCAGGACGGTTCGGGTAGCGTAGGTAGAACTCCTCTGTCAAGGAGGGGCCATACCCCTCCAAGTCCACCAGATACTGTAGGCATCATTGGAGGCGTCAGGAGTTCAGAAGGGTGCTCACCCGATATGCCGGATAGCCATCAATTTCGAGAAGCAGTGGCAGTCCATCCGCTATTGTCTCGAGAATAAAGTGCCGGCTTGAAATGTTGGGGAGATGCAGTAGGTAGACGGGTTGATCTGTCGTATGATCCGGAACGGCCCTATAAAGCACCATGTTGTAACCCTCCGAATCCACCAGGTCCGTGATAATGTCCAGAGCAATGTGGAACCAAGGCCGTTGAGGAATTGACAAGGGCTCCAGGAGGCCGGTGGGGAGCTGATGGCTTGTTCTGGATTGAGCACAGGCCACACACGTCGTCCACAAACTCCTGTACATCCTGGCTGAGTGAAGGCCATCAAAAAACGGTTCTGTATCAATGCAGTGGTACGACGAATGCCCGGGTGACCGGAGGTAGTACCCTCGTGCACCCATTGCATCACCCGTGGGCATAAAGACATGGGTACATAGAGCCTGTCTCCTAGGCAGGTTGGTGGTGGAGGTTCATCAGTGTGTGTCTGCCAGATCTCCCCCTCCAGGTCCAACTTCATTGGTGTGAGCACAGTTGAAGGTTGCAGTATGGGCTCAGGACATGTTGGGGTACTTGCAGTATCATGTCGCTGTGACAGAGCATCCGCCTTCCCATTCTTTGATCCCGGATGGTTGGAGACAATGTACTGAAACCTAGTAAAGAAAAATGCCCACCAGGCCTGACACGGATTCAGCCTACGAGCACTGCAAAGATATTCCAAGTTTTGGTGTTCAGTTAGTACCATGAACTGGTATATGGCCCCTTCCATCCAGTAACACCACTCCTCCAGTGCCGCTTTTATGGATAACAGTTCTTTGTTCCCAACGTCATAGTTACTCTCGGCCATGAGATGAAGGCACAGGGGTAGACTCTCCCTGGTGTGCCATGTGAAAGAACTGCATCTATCCCGCAGTTGGAGGAGTTGTTTTGGTGGAAATCACACTTTTCCGCTTTCACAAAGAGACGATGCTGTGGCAGGTGAGCCAGAACCCATAAGTGCTTGACATGTTTGTAATACGATGATGAATAGATCAGGATGTCGTCAATGTAAGCGATGGCATAATGGTTTCGTTAATAAGCAGTTGGAAGACTGCTGGGGCATAGCATAATAGCATTGAGCCCACAGTAATCAATACAGGGCCTCAGTCCGCCATCCTTCTTCCCCACAAAAAAGAAACTCGTGGCAGCTGGCGAAGTGGAAGGGTGAATATAACCAGCTGCTAGAGCTTCCTCTATATATTCATCCATAGCCTTAGCTTCTGGTAGCGAGAAGGGGTACACCTTGGCCTTCAGTGGAGCGCTTTGGGGCAGCAGGTCGATAGCACAGTCCCACTGACAGTGGGGAGGAAGATACGTGGCTTTCCATTTACGGAATGCCTTTCACAGCAACTGGTACTCACAGGGAATAAGGACTTCCTCCTTCATTTTGGAGCTTTCTATGGAGGTGATGAGTGCCCCTTGCAGTGGGCAGACCAACGGGTCAGCTCCCTTTCCTTCCAGTTGATCTGGGGATTGTGGTGTTGGAGCTAGGGAAAGCTAAGGATGATCAGGGTCTTGGGAGACGTGATCGCATAGAACGGGATCTCAACGTGTAGTATGCCGACCTTGAAGGGTAAGCTGGGTGGTGATGTGCATGATAAGGCCCTCTCCAATTGGTTGGTTGTCCACGGCCCTCACCTTTAAGGGGGTTCCACAGAGACGCACAGGAAGGTGGAGCTCCTCCACTAGACGGTGGTCAATCAGGTTGATGACCATGCCAGAGTCCACTAGGGCTGGGAACATATGAGAGACCTGATCATGGTGCAGCATTACTAACAACATAAAACACGAATTCATAGTGGAGATACTCACCTGTGGTCAGGGTTTAAGCTCAGGACAGGTAGCGTATTGATGTTCCAATCCCCCGCAATAGAAGCACAACGTTGGCTAGGACTACTGGGAGCAGAGCTACTGGGGAAAGGTGTACAGGTGTAGCCTCAGCCTCATCTGTACCAGAGCACTGAGGCCCAGAAGGGTGGGTGAGAAAGGGAATACCACAGTGGACAGTGGGTCAACTCCTTGGAGGCGAACAGATCCAGTTCCCCATGGTTGAAAATCTGCCAGATGCTCTTCACCATCTGTGGATGGAGACGCCACTCTCCGGGCCTCAGCACCTGCCTCGACAGAATGTCTGCATCCTGATTTATGTGCCCTCGGATGAAAATCTCGAAAGATTCTTGCAAGGATGACGTGCCCCTAGTGCGGGACCCAAGGTCAGAAACCAGGGTCTTTTCCACATAAGAAAGGTATGAATCCTGTGGCGCATAACCCTTATGGCACTGAGGGGCTGCCTGCGGGGGTGAAAGCCTGCACCCCTGAGCTGGAGCTGGAATGGTCTCATATGAAGCAGACCCAAAGGGATAACGTTGGCTGCTGCCTCAGTGACAGAAAGGCTTTGGTCTAACTGAATAGCTTTCACTGCTGACAGAATGGAAGCCATCTGAGCAGGAGACAGACATGCCTGCATCATGGTGAAATCCCAAACTACCTCCAAGAAGGTGGTTCACTGAGATGGAGAAAGTACACACTTCTCAGAGTTCAACTTGAGGCCTAGAGACCTCATATGGGCAAGCACAGCATCTTGCCATCATTGACTGGGCCAGGATGAGCCAGTCATCCTGGTAATTCAGTACACAGATGCCCTGGAGACCAGGGATGGAGGTACCCAGGAGGTGGCAGAACTCCTTCCAGGACTTCAAGAAACTGTTCTTGTGCCTGGCTGTCCTAGTATTTGGGGTTCTGTAGCACCAGCCAGATGGCAAACGTTCATAAAGGAGATGTCTTGGATGTGAAGGGTTCAGAGTGATTTTCTGAGCCCTTTTCCTCACTCTGGATGTACAAAAGTACTTGAAAGGTGGGCCGGGGAGCCCCAATAATCCTTTCAGCAGTCCAAACCATTCTCTGTAGTCTTCTTGTAGCTGAGCCAAACCAGACACCTATAGAAGTGCACAGAACAGACTAAATGGTGGTTGAGTAGAACTGTGTTAGCAGCTCCTGTGGCAGGTTGAACTTCCTCAGCTGCCAAAGGAAGTACAATCTTTGTTGGGCCTTTTTGACAATGGAGTCTATGTGAGTGTCCCACTTCAGGTCCTGAGAGATGGTGGTGCCCAGGAACCTGAATGACTCCACTGTTGTTACAGTGCTGTTCATGATGGTAAGTGGGGGGAATGCAGGGGTGTTCCTTTTGAAGTCTACTATCATCTCCACTGTTTTGAGCATGTTGAGCTCCAGGTTGTTAACACTACACCAGACAGCATGCTGCTCAACCTCTTGCCTGTAAGCAGACTCATCACCGTCCTGGATGAGGTCGATGTCTAGTGTCATTCGCAAACTTCAGGAGCTTGACAGATGGATGTAGAGGTAGAGTAGAGGTAGATGCAGTCATTGGTGTAAAGGGAGAAGAGCAGTGGGGAGAGGATGCAACCCTGGGGAGCACCAGTGCTGGTGTTGTGGCTGTTTCACATGAATTTCCCCATTTTCGCTAGCTGTTGCCTATCTGCCAGAAAGCTGGTGATCGACTGACAGATCAAACTAGGAACAGAGAGCTGAGTTAGGTTGGTCTGGAGGAGCATCAGGATGATGATGTTGAAGGCCGAACTGAAGTCCACGAAGAAGAGCCTCACATAAGTCCCTGATTTATCCAGATGTTATAGGAGGAAGTACAGTCCCATGTTGACTGCATCATCCATGGACCTGTTTGCTCAGTAAGCACACTGCAGGGGGTCCAGTAAGGGTCCAGTGATGTTCTTCAGATAAGCCAACACCAGTCTTTCAAATGACTTCATGACCACAGACATTAAAGCAGCAGGTCTGTAGTTATTAAGTCCTGTTAGCTTGGGTTTCTTTGGAACGGGGATGATGGTGGAACATTTGAAGCAGACAGGGACTTAGCACAGATCTATTGAAGATCAATAAATGTGAAAAGATGTGGACCAGCTGGTCAGCACAGGTTTTCATCCAGGCTGGTGTGGCATTGTCTGGGCCTGGTGCTTTTCTTCTCTTCTGCTTCAGGAAGATGTGACAGACATCATCTTCACTGATCATCTTCACTGAAGTGCTGGAGGGGGGAGGGGGTTGCTGGAGGTGTTAACAGTTGTGCAGAGAGATGTTCAGATTGGATGTGGTGTGTTAGACCGGGAGTTTCAAATTCAGGTCTTCAGTAAGTTGTTGATTCACCTCAGTGCTGGTGGGTGGTCTGGTAGTTTGTAATGTCTTTCAGGCCTCTCCACACTGGAGCAGGGTCATTGGAAGAGAACAGGTTTTCCAGTTTTTTTCATGCAGCTCCTCTTAGCCACCCTAATCTCCTTAGTCAGTGTGTTTCTGGCCTTATTGTACAAGACTCTGTACCTATTCCTGTAGGCATCCTCTTTGGCCTGATGAAGATGTCTGAGTTTTGCTGTGAACCATTTCACCAGTTTGAATGGTACTGAATATTGTAGGTGTAGGTGTGAGGATCAGAATTTCTGGCCATGTGAAAGTGCACACTATATGGGTCTTGTGATGAGGTCACCAAATCCTCATGTGGCTGCATCAACACCCTTCCAGGTGATGGACACTTCTGCCACCCAATCAATGAGCTAACTAGTATGTATTTTATGTAACATGAAAGTGAAAAAATGTCAAGAATTATGTTTATTTATATCATATTTAATTTTCCTTTTGAATCAGGCATTTGTTTTTATTTTATAATTAACTTTACCTCTCCACATGTAACACTCACAGGTACAACAAACACTTTTAGAGATTGTCTTTACCTATTCTAATAGTTATGCAGTGCCATTATGTTGCAATATTCAGCAAAAAAAAAAGCCCAACCATTGGTATGATTTTATATTCAACAGTGTGCAGATTAAATGGTACTGAAGTGCAGGTGTGAGGATCAGTATTTCTGGCCATGTGAAAATTGCACTCTTCCAAGTGATGGACATTTCTGCCAACCAATCAATGAGCGGTGCTTTAGGGACCATCAACAAATTTCTGTTCAAATGAAATGTGGTACTTGTTACTTACCTGGCTATGTGCCCCAGTTATTCTAATTTCTTCTTAAATATACATATGCCATGCGTCATTGCATACAGCTTTTGTTAATTTATTAATAATAATTTAATTAATAGATAGTATTAATTATGTATCATGTGAAGTAATTTGTATTTATTAATTTTTTTATAAAAAAAAATTACCATTCCTTCAGTACCTTCTACATTCTTTGTAATCTCCTCCCCAAAGAATCCCCTCATCTTAGGTTTCCTTTGGCTCTAACACCACAACCCCCAAATTGACTAGAAGGAAAGGGAGCTGATCTGTTGGTCACCGTTTTGCATGGCTCACTGCTTAAGGAGTGTAATCATGTCACCATGCCTCGCCACCTCCATCGAGAGCCAAAAAATCATTATGTTCTTGGACTACGTGATTTCACAGAAGGGGGTGGAGATACACAAGTAAGGTAAGGGTGGTGACAGATTGGACTGAGTCGACAATGATTAAGGAGTTACAGCAGTTCCTGGGGTTCGCGGACTTCTACCGTCGGTTCCTCTGGAATTACAGGGGCATTGATAATCCATTGACCTCCCTCCTGAGGGACAAGCCAAAACTGAATTGGTCCAAGCAGGCCTGAAGGGCTTTTACCTTATTAAAGAAGAGCTTTACCTCTGTGCCCATCTTACGGCACCCTGACCCCGATCGTCCATTTATCGTGTAGGTGGATGCATCCAGCTGTGGGATCAGTGCTGTCCTCTCCCAGTGGCATGGGAACCCAGGGAAGATTTACCCCTGCACATTTTTTTCTAGGAAGTTAACCCCGGCAGAGACTAATTATGATGTGGGGAATCGGGAGCTGCTCTCAATTAAAGTGGCATTAGAAGAGTGGTGCCACTGGCTAGAGGGGGCTTGGTATCCATTTCAGGTACTCACTGATCACAGAAACTTGGAATACCTCCGTGATGCCTGACAGCTGAACTCATGCCAAGCTAGGTGGTCCTTATTCTTTACTATATTCCAATTCCCAGTCACGTATCAACCCGGGTCGGAGAATGGTAAGGCCTTATCACAGCCAAGTTCGCCAGCACTCCCAGAACATATACTGCCCCCCTCGGTTGTGCTCGCCCCAGTTAGATGGAATCTTGTAGGAGAAATTCAGCAGGCACAGAGCCCCTTCTGCCCGCGTGCCCACTGACAAACTCTAAGTGCCCACTTTACTGTGCCCCCGAGTGATACAGTTGGTGCACAAGGCACCCTGTTCGGGCCATCCAGGCATTTGACGCACTATAGCCCTAATACAGAACCAGTTCTGCTGGCCCTCCCTGACCCAGGAGGTAACCGAGTATGTAGAGTTGTGTGTGACTTGTACCCAGTCCCAAACTAGCCTGCAGGACTCTTGGAGCCCGTGCCTGTTCCATGGTGTCCCTGGTCCCATGTAGCAGTAGACTTTGTCACAGATCTTATGGATTCGGGAGGGTATAACACGATGCTAGTAGCAAAAGATCAGTTATCTAAGGACTGACATCTGGTTCCTTTAAGGTGGTTAACCACGGCGATGGAAACAGCTACCATCCTGTTCAACCATGTCTTTCGTATTTATGGGCTTCCGGAAGATACACTATATTGCCAAAAGTATTCGCTCACCCATCCAAATAATCAGAATCAGGTGTTCCAATCACTTCCATGGCCACAGGTGTATAAAATCAAGCACCTAGGCATGCAGACTGTTTTTACAAACATTTGTGAAAGAATGGGTCGCTCTCAGGAGCTCAGTGAATTCCAGCGTGGAACTGTGATAGGATGCCACCTGTGCAATAAATCCAGTCGTGAAATTTCCTCGCTCCTAAATATTCCACAGTCAACTGTCAGCTGTATTATAAGAACGTGGAAGTGTTTGGGAACGACAGCAACTCAGCCACGAAGTGGTAGGCCACGTAAACTGACGGAGCGGGGTCAGCGGATGCTCAGGCACATAGTGCGAAGAGGTCGCCAACTTTCTGCAGAGCCAATCGCTACAGACCTCCAAACTTCATGTGGCCTTCAGATTAGCTCAAGAACAGTGCGCAGAGAGCTTCATGGAATGGGTTTCCATGGCCGAGCAGCTGCATCCAAGCCATACATCACCAAGTGCAATGCAAAGCGTCGGATGCAGTGGTGTAAAGCACGCTGCCACTGGACTCTAGAGCAGTGGAGACGCGTTCTCTGGAGTGACGAATCGCGCTTCTCCATCTGGCAATCTGATGGACGAGTCTGGGTTTGATGGTTGCCAGGAGAACGGTACTTGTCTGACTGCATTGTGCCAAGTATAAAGTTTGGTGGAGGGGGGATTATGGTGTGGGGTTGTTTTTCAGGAGCTGGGCAGTGAAAGGAACTCTGAATGCTTCAGCATACCAAGACATTTTGGACAATTCCATGCTCCCAACTTTGTGGGAACAGTTTGGAGCTGGCCCCTTCCTCTTCCAACATGACTGTGCACCAGTGCACAAAGCAAGGTCCATAAAGACATGGATGACAGAGTCTGGTGTGGATGAACTTGACTGGCCTGCACAGAGTCCTGACCTCAACCCCATAGAACACCTTTGGGATGAATTAGAGTGGAGACTGAGAGCCAGGCCTTCTCGTCCAACATCAGTGCCTGACCTCACAAATGCGCTTCTGGAAGAATGGTCAAAAATTCCCATAAACACACTCCTAAACCTTGTGGACAGCCTTCCCAGAAGAGTTGAAGCTGTTATAGCTGCAAAGGGTGGACGGACGTCATATTGAACCCTATGGATTAGGAATGGGATGTCACTTAAGTTCATATGCGAGTCAAGGCAGGTGAGCGAATACTTTTGGCAATATAGTGTATCATGTCAGACCATGGGATGCAGTTCACCTCTCGAGTATGGCAAGCATTTTGTACTCGACTGGGAATTAATATCAGTCTCAGCTCAAGCTACCATCCACAATCGATTGGCCAGACTGAGCGACTCAACCAGGAGATCGGCTTGTACCTGTGGTTATAATGCAGCCTGGAGCAGCAGTGATGGAGTTCTTTCCTTCCTTGGGTGAAGTATGCTCAGAACTCCCTCACACATTCATCGACTGGGCTTACTCCATTTTAGTGTATCTTAGGTTACCAACCTCCTCTGTTCCCATGGTCAGGTGAGCCATCAGTTAATGACTAGATTTGCCACAGCTGGGAGAGCACCCATGTCTGTTTGCAAAGGGTCATCAGACGCCAGCATATCCAGGCAGACCGTTGTAGACTCCCACACCCCAGGTTTCAAGTGAGTCAGTTGGTCTGGCTCTCGACACAGAATCAGAAGCTGAAATTGCCATGTCGGAATCTAAGCCACCGTTTCATTGGCCCTTTCACAATTGTCCGCCAGATCAACCCCGTCGCATACAGACTGGAACTTCCACCAATGTATTGTATCTCATCCACATTTCATGTGTCCCTACTAATGCACAGCACACTCTCACCAGGATGAGGCACAGTCGAGCAGTTAGCCACCAGTACCTCTTGATATTGATGGGTACCCAGCATATAGTGTAAATACCCTCCTGAACTCCTAATGCCACTGACATCGCTTGCAGTATCTGGTAGACTGGAAGGGGTACAGCCCGGAAGAGCTCTCATGGGTTGATGCTGATGACATTCTGGACCCCACTACCCCAATCGGCCCACTACCACGGCCCCAGGGGTGCCCTCACCGCAGAACCCCAGGAGGTGTTCCTAGCGAGGGGGGATCTGTAACATTGCCGCTGGCGTCATGCCACCAGAGGGATCCCTCGCCTTCCACCACTGAAGGAATACTTCCGGGATTTAAGCGGTGTGCAAACCAGGCCACAATGCAACATATCATTATTCTTAGCGAGGTACCAAGCTGTGGTCTACACTCTGTTTTGTATTTCCTGTATTGGCTTAACAATTGTGGATTTTGCTATTCAATTCTCGGATTTGTAATTTGGACTGAAGCTGTTTGTGGATTATTATGGTATTTGGATTTATGTTTTGTTATATCGGATTACGAGTTGGAGTTACGGACTGAAAATCTGTACATGGATCCAAACCTGCCTGTTGCCGGTGAGGCATTACACATGTGAGCATGGCCTGATTTCTAAATAGAACTTATAATCAAATAATATTTTGCCCTTTTTCAGATGTGTACAACATATCAAATGGTAGCAGTTTGTCAGTAGCTTCTTCAAACAGCTCAGGTGCATCTATTGACTAGAGATTAAAATCAAGGATGGAATTATGCCCACTTCTCCTACCCAGAGCCATGAGCCATGTTTTAACTTTTGTGTTTTGAGTTACATTTTGGTTGCCTGTCTGTTTTTAATGACCTCTCAGATTTGGGTTTGGGACTGGATTTTGTTACTGTTTCTGTGTTTTTAATAAATACCACTTAACAAATGAATTATTATTTACATAAGTTTGTATGTTCTAGTTAGTAAAGTTAATTTTGTTTAAAGATATTAAACTCTGTCTTATTCTTATTCTTCTAAAGCAAACTTTAAATTAACCACTTTACACAACATTATCTTCTACCATTATATTTCTTCAGTTTTTTTTGGCCAAGCTTTCAGACCTGACTTGCCTACCAGAGGGTGTTCTATCTTCAGAGCAGTGAGATTCAAAGATCAGTTCTATTTAATGCAATTATATTTGTATGATTATAGACAACTCAAAAGACAGAAGTGCAGTAGCTGTCTCATGTGTTTAAAAGTCTAACACTACCTTCACAACACAGTGAGTGACCCTGCTAGAGAACAAGAGCTGGTTCTCCACAGAAATCCACCTCAGAATTCACCTCAAGCCCTCAGAAATCCACCTCCTTCCACAGTGGAGTTCAATGTGAGGGAGAAGTTCGGTAGGTGGTCAGTATAGCCAGGCCAGTTTAGGTGGCCAGTTTTATGGCCCCAATGGAGTACTCTAAAAGTGTTCAGCATGAATAGGTAAACAGTCGTAGATTGGGAAGGCATGCTGAGGGGCTATAGATTCACAAATATAGATGCAACTGAAGCAGTTCAGAACCATGCCACTGTTTGGTGTGGAGGGAAAAAAATTCTTCAGCATTCTGTCCCAACATATAAAAGACTTGACTAGAGCTTGGATATAGCTGTAACTACTACTATAGTATTAAAGTAGTAGACTATAGCAGAGTAGTAGACTCTACTATAATAACTAATGGTGAAGCATCACCTCAGAAAATTTTATCTCAAGGTGCCATCAGCTGAAGAAGGGAATAATAACTGAATATACACAATTACTAAAAGACTTCACACTTGCCATGAACATGGTGGTGAAGGTCTTTGACTGTAGCCTCTTAGATACAGTTGTGATCCGAGAACCACCAAGAGGCTTGAGACCTGGCTCACCTCAGTGGACAAATCAGGTTTACCTGGTAGGTTCAAAGCCTGAGCCTATTAATGTGGCATAGAACCTAAAATCCTCTGTCATCTTCTGGTGTATAAGGTCTTCCTGACAGCTGTGGAGTTGGTAGAAAGGAGGGTGTAGCTACCTCTGAATGTATGCATGATGTCATGTCAGGCCCAGTAAACTTTCTTGTCTGGGCCAAAAATGAGACACAAAGGCATTCTATACAATTGTCTGTGTCCAACTCTGTGATTAGAGTTTGGGGAAGAAACACATCCGGGTGTGAGTCAGATGCCACATGTTATTTGTTGTATAATATCAGACCCATCAACCTGCTCGCCTTAAATATCCATGTGACTTGGAATTAGGATAGAAGAAAGCACAAAAAAGACTGAATTCCAAACTGGTCTGGCAACAATAAAAGCATAATGCTTTAACGATAAAGCATCTGTATATTCAGTGTTCAGCTATAAAAAAAACCCCCAAACCTAAGCTGTTTCTGTCAAACCTACTCATGTTCAGTGAGATAAATGTGGGCTGGCTGGAGCCAGGGTAAGACCTAAAAATATCATTTCCATGATACAGTTTATTTTTCATTCTCTCTATTACTTTTTAGCATATATTTTCATTATTCTTTAATGATTAATCAGCAGTTCCTGTCTGTAGTAACGTACACAGGATATGTATGTCAGAAGCTTCACATAAACAAATAAACTACAGATGAAACTAATTGGGAAAGACATAAATAAAAGCTGATATAATAGGAATCAACAGAAAGACAACCGGAAGACAGTTACCATTAGTCTTTAATAGATTTATTTCTGACAGTAAAAAAAGTTATTTTACCACTTCTTGATGCCTTCTGAATTTACCCACTCTTGTATTTATATGTAGAAATCCTGAAGTGATACAACCTGACGTTCAAAATCTGTCTGAGCATCATGGCTAATAAAGGTATGTGTAAAAAGGCAACAAAGTGCAAATACTTGCTGTATTTCTTATTTTTGTCCAAAGTTTTCCTTCTAGTGAAAATCAAATCAACTCTAAATCACTATTGCTGAAATACTGTAGAAAAACTGTATTTACCCCATCAAATAGTTCTAGACTTAAATCCATACAAAGGCACAATCAAGCTATTCTGGTGTTTTGTGGTAGCTCAGCAACTTACTAAGACACTATATAAGGTTTTAAGTTTTAATTTGTCATGAGTTTGCATTTTGATATTGGTGGTGGTGAGCAAAGTGCAAAGTGTTCAAGGTGACCTTGACAAGCAGGGTAATCAGATAATATTTTGTAACCAGGAAGATGAGCATACTTGTGGCTACAGCCACAAAAGCAAAGTTCCCCTATGACTGATGGAGCAGTTCCTGCTTTCTTCTGAAATTCAGATAATGTTGATCACGCTGAGTTAGAGATGATAATCTCTGCAGTGGCTTTAACTTTTCTCTTAACACGTTTTAACACTTATCACAGATCACAGATGATCACAGATGTCTTAAATGTGCGAATGTTGTGCTTGTAACCCATATAGGAAGGTTCATCCTAATACAAGCGGGTCAAACATATGGCCATGGGTGGTGACTGGCCCAAATAAAGATTCTTATCCAGTCAGTCAAATTAATTCAAATCTTCTTGGGGACAGCAATTGAATTAATAGTTTGAAATAGAAAAAAATTGTCAGTGTTATCCAGTAAGGGATCAAAATAGATCAATTAATTCAGGGCCATTAGCTTCTAACAAATTGTTCCAACTACTGACAAACTGTGCTGATGATATGTTACAGTATTATTTAGTAACAAGCAAAAAAGCAAAATCACACTGTACACTAGACTATAAAAAGGATTTAACTCAATTGATTACCAACACTTGAGACCATATAGTTATTTAACACATCAAGCCCTTATTACAATCAGTTTGTGTCTGTGACTGTGTGATGATGACAGGGCTACATAGACCAAGGTATATTGGTCATGAATGTAGATGGAAATGCAAATTATTCATCAGCATTTTATTGCTATACTGTTTTTAACAATGGACATTGTCTCAAAACAGCTTTACAGAAATATAAAAATATAGAACAAAACTTACGAAGTTTAAAATTAAATGAATATTTATCCCTAATGATCAAGCCTGATTCAATGGTAGCAAGGAAAACCTTCCTGAGATGATATGAGAAAGAAATCTATAGAGGAACCAGACTCAAAAGGAAACCCATCCTTATTTGGGTGAAACCAGACAATAATGTAAATAAATTTTCCTGATGTTCTGCAAGGCTAGTATTTAGTTCTCTGGGCGATTATCTGGTCAAGTTTATCTACCATCTTTCCTTCACAAGTGGCTGGCATTAATATGCTGAATATGCTTTTTTTTTGTTCAGTTTATTTCAGTGTTGGCACTGCTACAGATATCAGGATTACTAGCTTTAATTGTACTTATGCATGGGGTGAAAGAACTAGGATACAAGTAGAATAAATATAGGCCTGTCACCTGGGCTTCAACAGATAGAAGTATTAAACATATATATTACATATATATAACATATAGAAGTATTAAAAAAAAAAGGTATGAAGGCTCAGAAATAATGCAATAGAAAAAACTAAAAGGATTTACTTACAAACCAGGAACCACGGGTCTGGTAAGACCCCAAAATAGTCTAGTATTTTGATGATCACTTCTTGTGGTGTGTGCAATTGTCATGTGCTATGGTTTTGGCTTTGGCTTTCTACCTTTGCTTTGATTTGACCTACTTTGAAATACAGCATCTCTGAGAACTGTAAACAAGATGAGTGAATTTAAATTAATCAAGTTGTGCTTATTTTTGCTTAAGTGCTTATGTTTCTATGATGTCTTAGCATAATTCTATCTGATTTATTAATGCATATGGTGGTAAGTGTTCTCGGGCTAGTAATATTCTGTATAATAGTAATGGCAATACTGTATAATGGAAATACTGTTTAATGGAAATGGCATCAGACACTTTCACAACATACTGTTGTGACTAATTTTTGGATCCAGGAGTTACGATTAGTCATTAAGTTACATTAGATATCACTATACAAGCCAAATAACCATTCTAAAGGTTTGCACTAGTTAACAATAAAGTACTTTGTCAGAATGTTATTTAAAGTAAGTGTTAGTATGTGAAAGAGTTTGCAAATTATGTGCCTTTTTTTAACAATTCCCTTACTGTTACTTGCTGAAGTCATATATACCTTACCTCATATACCTATCATGTATGTATGTATGTATGTATGTATGTATGTATGTATGTATGTATGTTTTCTGAAAAAACTTTGACTCAGTTCTGGTTACATGTGTCAAATGAATACCCTGAACTCGCAAACAAGGCAATAATGTGCATCAGGTTGCACTAAAACCAAAATGATCAATGGTCTGATACATGAAATTGTGTTCATCAGTGTCAAAAGCCTTGTAAAAATCTAAAAACAAAATTATAGCTTCTTCATTTACTAAATCTGAATAATCTAAAAGGTCTAAGACCAGTCATATATTGTTTGAAATATTTCTCCCCTTCATAAATCTAGACTGGGTGATAGATTTTCTCAGAACATGGTTTCAATCTATTGCCATATAAAGACGCTAATAATTTGTAATCCGAGTTAAGAAGCATGATCAGGTTACCTAAGTGCAAAATGTCCTTATTAGGTTTTGGAAGCAGCGTAATTACTCCCTGTTTCATTGATTCTGTCCATTCTCCATTTACAAAACATTCATTAAACACATTTAAAATAAATTCTCTTTCATCTTCCTAAAAAACTCTGTAAAACTTGATAGGCAAACCACTGGCACTAACAAAACGTTCCAGTTACTGAAAAGCTGTGCTCATTATATGTTATTCTTCATTAACAAACATAAACGCAAAATCACACTTTACATTAGATTGTAGAAAGGATTTAACTCAATTGATCACTAACACTAAAGACCATATAGTTAGTTGACACATTAAGCCCTTATTAAGAGTCATCAGATTGTGTCTGTGACTGTGTGATGATGACGGGGCTACATAGGCCAAGGAGTATTGGAGATGAATGTAGATGAAATGCAAATTATTCGTCAGCATTTTTATTGCTATAGTGATTTATCAGTGGACAGATTTATAGAAATATAAAAATAAAGAAATAAAAAATACAAAGTTTAAATTTAAATTAATATTTATCCCTAATGATCAAGCCTGAGGCAATGGTGACAAGGAAAACTACCTGAGACATAGATAAAGAAGTCCTGAGAGGAACTAACCTCAGTAAAAAATGTAAATACATTTTCCCAATGTTCTGCTTGGCTAGTATTCAATTCTCTGAGTGATTATCTGGTCTTCCATCTACCATCATTCTTTCCACACGTGGCTGGCATTACTATGCTGCTATACTTCCTTCTTGACACTGTTCCAACATTCTTGTTTAAAAGCATTGCAAAGGTTAACTTGTAAAGGAATATTCTCGGTGCTCTTTTTCAGTTTATTTCAGTGTTGGCACTGCTAGAGATATCAGGATTACTAGCTTTAATTGTACTTGTAACTATATGCACAGGCTGAGAGAACTAGAGACTAAACATAGGGCTGTCACTTGAGCTTAAACAGAGGACTTTAATTTAGAAGTATTAAAAAACAAACAAAAGGTATGAAGGCTCTGAAATAATGCATTAGAAAAAAAGACAATGAGTATATGGGGGAAAAAATAAATAAATAAATAAATAAATAAGAGAATTATATAAACAGTCGGTAAACCAGGAATTACTTACAAACCAGGAACCAGGAGTCTGGTAAGACCCCAAAATAGTCTATTATTTTGATGATCACCTCTTGTGGTATGTGCAATTGTCATATGTTATGTTTTTGCTTTGGTTTTCTACCTTTGCATTATTAAGTTACATTTGACATCACTATACATGTCAAATAACCATTCTAAAGGTTTGCCCAAGTTAACAATAAAGGAATATGTGTTATTTAAAGTAACATTAAGTGTTTAGTATGGGAAAGAAAGTTTGCAAATTATGTGCCTTTTTAACAGTTCCCTTACTGTTACTTGCTGAAGTCACATATGATACATATACCTATTATTTATATTATGTAGTGTATCCATATTATAGTTGCATTAACACACCTTTATTATTAGATCATAGGGAAGTTGACTATAGTGATTGTTGAACTGAATACTTTGATTATTATATATTATTATTGTAAGGTGGTGTTTCATTCAATTAATACATGGTCCATGAGCAGGTTAAGGCATTGCATTATGGACTGTTAGACTTGCAATAATTTCAGACTTTATATTCAAACTCTGTGGTGTTTAAAACTTTGTCATTTTATTCTATATTTTTTATATTTATGTAAAAAGTTGCTTTGAGAAAATGTCCACTGTTAAAATCACTATACAAATAAAATTTTAATTGATTGGTATTGATTCTGCATGGATTTCACTGGATACACCATGCTTAATGCAGAACTGGTGTAGTAGAAACATTCTGGACATAAAATTTGTCTGTGTATAGCCCCAAGGTAGAAAAAAACCTTGAAGTTGAAGAAAAAGTGCATTGAAGGTAGCCTCGGCATGTAGACTGCAGTGTAGAATTGTTTCGGGTTATCTGGTTGTTGCACACATTACAGTGAAATGCTGCTGATGACCCACTTTAGGTTTACACAAAGGACTAACATAATCTATTAGAACAGATTTGAATGCCTCTCCCACAGCAAGTATGGAATTTAACGTGGCACACTTAATGTGTGTAAAGTATGAGAAAATTATGGGAAAGAAAGTATGGGAAAGTTTGTCTTTATGAAAAATATTTTGCATGTCTAAATTGTTATTTTTTTACCTTTATTTTACAGGGAAAATGGAATATTCCCTGAGATTTGTTATTATTATGCTCATTTATGGAATAACTCACAAGGTAAAGTTCCTTTGCAGTTATAGTTAAAAAAGAAATAGACACACTCAATCTTTTCGGTGACTGTTCAGTGAAAAATTACTACACTAACAAATAAATAATTAAACTTGTAATAAATATTAATTAAATGCCATTTTGTCACTTTTTAGAATAAAGAATGATTTCTGGGGTGCAGTGTCTTATGTAGACCTTGCAAACAAGAAGTAAAATAAATTTTGATTTATTCTTTCTGTAAACAAAACCACTTGAAGCTCCTTTAAATTGCTGGTGATAAACTACTTAGGAAACAGTGAGCAAAATCCTGACTAATATTTTAGGCTTAATATTAAAACATAACAATTTATACTGTAACAAACAAAGCATATTGAAGTACAACGTTCAGTTTTGTAACAAACAAAACAAAATAAAGTAGACATAATCTTATAATATACAAAAATATACTTATAACTAAATTGAAAGGTAATCGGTCTTGTGAAATTTCACCCAATTTCTCTAGGCCACTGGAAACCCAAGCAATGAAACTACAGCCAACACAACAACTACTCCAACTCCAACCAATGGATCTACAATAGCTACAACCAAAACCAGCATAACTACAGCTCACACAACAACTCCATCTCCAACCAATGGATCTACAATAGCTACAACCAAAACCAGCATAACTACAGCTCACACAACAACTCCAACTCCAACCAATGGATCTACAATAGCTACAACCAAAACCAGCATAACTACAGCTCACACAACAACTCCAACTCCAACCAATGGATCTACAATAGCTACAACCAAAACCAGCATAACTACAGCTCACACAACAACTCCAACTCCAACCAATGGATCTACAATAGCTACAACCAAAACCAGCATAACTACAGCTCACACAACAACTCCAACCAATGGATCTACAATAGCTCCAACCACAACCAACACAACTACAGCTCACACAACAACTCCAACCAACCAATGTAACTATAACCACCACTACAACCCCAACCATGTCCATGACAAAAATATAATGTATGATTTTAATTATTTTTAAATCTTTTACCTTGTGAATTCTAATGTAATTTTAATGTGATATTTGTATATTTTAGTAATTTGTGTATTTTAACCATATTGTGTGTGATTACATTTTATTTTCATGATTTGAACTAAACAATTCCCAAATTATTAGATGATATTCTACCTGTTTCCCTTTTTTTGTTTGTTTGATTTTATACCTATTGTCATTGTTATTTACAGCTTTTCATGAATTAAGCTTCTTATTGACAATAAATGAAGAATTTGACTGGACACTTACCAACCAAAATAGTGACAAGTTTAAAACATACAGCACTAAAATTAAGCATTCAGTAAGTGTCACATATTATAATATTCTTTCTGATTTCATCCATGTTGCCATTATTATTAGTAGTAGTAGTGTTTTGACCTGTAGTACATACTCTCACTGTTAGTTTTTCAAACTAAGTATACTAATTATATACCAATTATATAGAGGTTAAATGAAGGAAACTGTCAGAAGGTGTGCAGCACCATCATTTAATAGCACAGGTACTTCTGTCTGTGTTCAGGGTGGGAGGATATGGACCCCTGTCATACATTATTTTCATATAACAGCACTGTCTATTGGTGTTGTTCCTTTCATAACATCACAATGTTCGGAGGTTGGTGTAGGTCCACCTCCAATAATACAATGGTTTAATATTATATTTCTCCTTATCGTGCCTCTCCATGTGTATAACCATAATCCAATATCTTGTGTGTTATTCCTTACGAATGACATACTAACATTTCTATTATTTTCAGATTAATCGAAGTTACAGCAGTGTATCTGTCTATCAGCCCAACTCTGCAACAGTTACTGGCTTCAGGTGATGTTATCTATTGTAATCTATTATACATAAATGTATTAGATCTCCAACTATCCTGGCTACTTAAAATTTTAAGAGGAAATCTCTAATGAATTAAGAAAAGTTTTTTATTATTATAATTCAGTTGAACTTACACTCAAGTGATGTTCTTTTTTTTTCTTTCAAAGGCCTGGTAGTGTGATTGCAGATTTCAAAATTAATTCAAGTACTGCTAACCCTGATTTGCTATCATCAAATACACTACTTGTTCAAAGTCTCAGATCAGAAGGATTTAATGTGAGCGATAATCCAATCATGCAAAGTGGTAGATGCTTTTTCACATTATTATTATTATTATTATTATTATTATTATTATTATTATTATTATTATTATTATTATTTCAATAGATAGATAGATAGATAGATAGATAGATAGATAGATTTTATTAATCCATGAAAGAAAATGTTTTATTGCAGCAGTGCAATACACAGCTATTTACAAGGACACAGAACTAGGATAATGCATAGACGACATGCACACATAAGGCCATAAGTTCAAAAATAAAAATAAAAATGATAAGTTGTAAAAGAACAAGTGCAAGTGCAATCTATCATTTTTCATGCCAGTTTTATTTAGTAACTATATACGTCATCTCCAGTTATACTGCTAAATACTGCAAATGCTAAAAAAACTATTAACCTAGTAATGTACTTGGCTCTTCATTGCAGTGGCAGGTGGACTATATGACAGCAGTCTTATATATCCTGGAAAAGATTTCTATCTGAAATGCATTCTTTCTGTAAAAAATGGCATCACATGGTACCTGAATAGGAACAAACTATCACAATCGGATAAATATATAATGACTGACAATAATCTCACTGTGAAGAATGCCAATCCTAGCGACAGTGGTAAGTCAGAAACCATTCTGTTAACTACATTAATTTAACACTGTTCAATTATTAATGAATTTACTAATATGATGAATTTTTTTTATTGGTAATAAAATTCTAAACATCTGAGGCTAAAAAGGTCCAACACATACAGAGGTTAGTCCTTTCCTATTCCATTGGTTACATACCCATGTACTACATTCTCAGCATATATATCTATAAAAGATATTATAGATGATGTATCTTATATAAGACATTAATAGATGATATTTTAACCCCATTATTCTGTTCTTATATTAGATCTGATATTGTTTCTTTTTTCAGGTGAATATGCCTGCAGTACAACAGTAAACTCTATGCCCAATATTAACTATCAGTTCATTACTGTTCAGCCATACCCTAATATCCAACTGACCAGTAGCAAAGTTGTAACATGTGAGGATACAACAATCCCACTGCAGTGTTGTTTTCAGAAGATTTATGGAGTGGAATTGGATGTTAACCCCCAAGTTTGCAGTCAATCTTCACCAGGTTATACACGTTTATTGTATATATATGTAAATGTGGGTGGTCATGAATATCAGCCCAACTTAATATCTGACTGAAAGACTGTAGTATATAAATTGAAAAATAACAGTCAAAGCAACAATAATAAAACAAGTAATTACTAAAATACAGTAATTAGATGAATGGTCTTTTTTTTTATTATTTGGCCTAAAAAGCTGATTACTGTAAAATTAAACACTATGTAAGAGAAGCTAACTCAATTTTTTTAACCATTTAACAGTCTCTGTAGGCTCATCATCATGTTTATCATGTAACTATGAAATAAAAAAACAAGACTGCCAAACTACACAACAAACAATACAGGTCACATGTCAACTAACAACACCCATCAACGGAAATAGTTACGCAGTGAGCTCCACAGTAACTGTAAAGAATGGTGGTGAGTTTTTAATTGCATTTCCTTCCATAATAAACCTAGTTTATATACAACTGTAATATGTGGAATGTGAAAACATACATCTTTCATGTTCTGTAATAATAAACCAACAGTGTTTGTTTTAGTATTCAGTATGCATAGCATCCATAAACAGAATTATTTAAGTGGAAATTTTAGGAAATTAGTGAGGTAATTGTTTCATTTTTAATACTTGTTTTTGGCCACTTTTTGGTATAACATTCAGCTGTTTCTGTTACATACAAATTGTATTCCTGGTTCATCTACCCAGAGCCTATGAATCACGCAGTGTGATTTTGTAAATTCAGCTTCTTTGATAATTCTGTTTGTAAAAGCCACAGACACTTCCAGCAACATGAAGAGATCATTGTCCTTATTGAAAAGCATTAAAATTTCATTTTTTTAGACAGGTTGAAATGTCTTTTGTATTGCAAAACAATTTGAGCTTCCAAAGTAAATATTATACAACCAAATTACTCAGTAACGTTGATATGAACAAACAAAGAAATAATAAGTAAGTTAATAATTCTAAAATGTCCTCCTTTTTTAGTATTTACCTGCAATAATGGTGTATTTGGAGCTGGAAATCTGGGAGAAATCCAAACTGTTAAGTGTACTGGAAACATGGTTGGCTCTCAAGTAGCTAAGTGTAATTCATCAAACCTCTGGGAGATTCAAGAAAACAACTGTGTTCTGCGTGGCATTCAACAGTTAAAAGATGAAGCTGAGGCAATTCGATTTTTTCTTACTTCCATAAAAGACAGTTAAAAAAAAAATCTTAGCTGTGTATTGTCTGTTTGTTTTTTATTTACAGTTTGTGCTTCTGTAGAATTTACAGGTAGGAGACATCCAAACATTTATGAACTGGGTCAGCAGTAATGTTACATCAGAGACTGACTACATCACTGACTCTGCAGCAACTATAACAACAATTGTATACATACTAAAGATTGTTTCAAATCTCTCAGCAACAACTCTCATCGATCAAACCATTATAAAGGTTTGTAAACTCACCTTTCTTTAGAATATGATTGAATATAGTTAATATGCTATTTTGATGTGCATAAACAAACGCCTGCAAAATTCAATGATGTAACAGCATCGCTGTAAAGAAATTTCACCATAATAATGTGAAAGACTGACAGTCATACAGAAAACAATTATTAGTTATTGCTGCTAACGGTGTTTCTACATGCTATTAAATCATAGGTTGTGATTAGTTTTTCACACATGACTTTTCAATATTGGCATCATTTTTGTTAAATAAATGTGGTGGTGTTCATCTGAGGATGTATTTACCTCATTTTAAGACCTGCTAAGGACCAAATGATTTTTTATTATGTTATGATACGTAAAACCATACAATTTAAAAGAGGTGTTAAAAAGGTTTTTTTTTTTTTTCATAGCAGTATATATAATAAAAATAAAATCATAAATATAAAAGGTAAATAGAAATATATGAAAGTATAAATCACTTCATACAATCTGCATCAGCAGAATGCTTTTGTTGAAAAGACTGAATACATTTTACTGTGCTTTATGATTATTTAGTGATTAAATATTTCTAGATGCTCAGATGTGTTGTATTTAATAAATAATTTAATTTCAAGGATTTCCTAAACACAACGGAAACTGTTGGATCAGATGCTGCACTGGACACATGGGTGCTTATAAACAAAAACAATATATCCCAGAATGCCAGCTCTGAACTTCTAAAGTCGGCTGAAATTTTTGGAAGTAGACTCCCTAATACAAGCTTTCATATAAAAACAGAGTTTTCCTCTGTCAATAAGACTAACATTACTACCAGCGACTTTTGGGGAGAATTTGGTGTCAATTTAACAACACAAATAAGTCTTCCTGAGATTACAAACTCGACGTTCATCACCATCATGGTTTCATCGGCTTTTAACAACATCTTACCTGTTCGAAATTTGAGCTACAATGACAGCAGCCAGACTGGTGCCAAGATCAATGGAGATATAGCTGTGATTGAAATTGAGTCAAACTCAACAATAAACAACATCTCTCTTACTTTTGACGTCATAAATGATGCATTGGGAAATCCTCAGTGTGTCTTTTGGAACTTTAGTCTTCTGAATGGTGTTGGTGGATGGGACTCAACTGGATGTCAGTTAAAGCCATTAGGAAACGAAACTAAAAGATATACATGTGAGTGCAATCATACAACCTCTTTTTCAATCCTGATGTCACCATACACCATGGATAAAATCCAAGGCAAGATCTTAGACTATATAACTTACATTGGTGTTGGCATTTCAATGCTGTGCTTGGTTTTGTGCCTCATCATTGAAATCATCATATGGAAATCAGTGACAGTGAATGACACATCCTACATGCGCCATGTCTCCGTAATAAACATCGCTGTCTCTCTTCTGATTGCAAATATATGCTTCATCATTGGAGCAGCTGTTGTTAAACAAGTGGGTCCCTGCAGTACAGCAACATTCTTCATGCACTTCTTTTATCTTGCCCTTTTCTTCTGGATGTTGCTGTCAGCACTCTTGCTCCTCTACCGCACCCTCATGGTCTTTTCCAGAATGACCAGAGGAGCAATGATGGGCATAGGCTTCACTGTCGGCTATGGAGCCCCGTTAATCATTGCTGTCATTACAGTGGCATCTACAGCTGGAAACAAAGGATACATTCAACAAGATTACAATTGTTGGCTGAACTGGAGCCAAACGAAGGCCCTCCTGGCATTTGTGATTCCTGCTCTGACGATTGTAGCTATAAACCTCCTGGTGCTTATTGTGGTTCTGTTTAAGATGTTAAGGAGAGGAGTTAATGCTTCCATTCAGCCAGATGAGAAACATCCACTAGTGGTCCTTGCTAGATGTGTGGCCATTTTAACCCCTCTCTTTGGCCTAACGTGGGGATTCGGCATTGGGACCATGGTGTCATCGAACTTTGGGATTCATGTGGTGTTCGCATTCCTTAATTCACTTCAGGTATGAAAATCAATTTCATTGAATTTTCTCTGTAATTCTAATTGCACCTACTTAAATGAATGTAGAAGTCATTTTATAATTTTATACAGCTACCAAAACTTTTACTTAATGTGTAAATAAAGGAAATGTTATAAATATCTAAATTGTCTCTTTAAAGGGTTTCTTTATTTTACTGTTCGGGATTTTACTGGATAGTAAGGTATATGTGCTCTTGATTTTTATACAATTCTTGTTTCAAAATTTTCATGATTTCAAGACTTTCCATAACTGATAAGAAAGTTCTTTTTAAACACAGTTAAATAATGCTTTGATACCATCTGTTTTGTGGTCGCAGGTCCGAGAAGCATTAGCAGGAAAGTTTTCACTGAGGAACTTAAGCTCTAATCGCACTAGGGTAATTATATTTTTTATGCCACATTTGCTTCTATGTTCTTTAAAAATAAATAAATAAAACTCTTATTTAAAATAAAATTATCTACTTCAAGTCATTGATGGATGTGTCTAAATTACAGAGTACGAGTGCAGGACCATCATCCTCAAGTGGATTTGCTTTCATTCAGAGGTTACGGAGAAGAAGTATGTAAACAAGCTGAAAGATGATTAAACTGCTCTTTGAATTTATCTTCTTTTTTTCCCCATTTATTTATTTATTTTTATTTTATTTTCTTTTCTTTATTTTCTTCTTCTTTTTTTCATTCGCACACAATTTTTTATTTATTGTTCTTTATTTGAAGGGGTGATCATAACTCCAAACTTTATTTTGATATGAATCATTTTAAAACAATTTAAGATGGTGGAAATACTCACTCTGGTGAGAAATAAATAAATTAATTAATAAATCATATTAATAATCATATTAATAATAAATCATAATAATATAACAATCTATTTGCAGTTTGTAACATGGGTTGTGTATTGTTTTCTACTGTGCAGTTTATTCTCTTGCCAAGTATGAGTCAGAAAACTCAAAAGGCTTTGCTGCTTTATTAAAGCTAATTACAAGTTATAAAGCTCTAGTAGCTATCTATCGAGTGACTATAATAGAGTGCCTTTGCTGGAACTCTGTTCTGGTGAGCAATTATTGGACTGCCTACACACAGTAGGAAACGTGATGCCCTTCACATTTGTCCAAGATAACACAGATCATTTGGCAACTTCCAACTGAGACAAACTTCATGTCTATAGGTCACTAACGCTGGCCAAAAAAAGCTGACTACATTTATGTTTGGATCATAAATTATTCAGTTGACCAAAAATAATTTGATTCATATTTGAGCCCTATAAAAATAAAAAAGTTCATTTTCCTTGTTCTAACTCACATTCAATTAAACTGCTGTAAGTTTGTAATAATCCTTAATATAATTGCATTTTTTTTGCAGTCTTACATTTGGCTCTTTAATCCTTTACCAAGTATGTGAGCATTGTCCTGATTTGTGAATATTTTGGTCTTTTGCAGATGTGTACAATGTATCAAATGGAGAAATGTTGTCTTCAGGCAACCCAAATGCATCTGCTGATGGTTAAGGAGCTGCAGCAGAAATACATCAGCATTATTACAGTCTATTTATCATAAACATTTTACTGCAATTCTGCATACAAAAGAAGAAAGGCATTTTATTGTTTATGTGTTTATTATTTAAAAAATTTTAGCTTAACCCCCACAATACTCGATTTAAGAATATTGTTTAAGAAATTCATTTTGAATTGACGTAATTAGAATTTCTGTGTAATTGCTTTTGTCAAAAGTCTATAAACCTGTTTGATGTGTCTATAAAAACTCAGCTGTCACAGCTGACAGCCTCACAAAGTATCACAGAAACTTTTTAATGGAGAAAATTTTGTTTGGTTTAGACTTATTCTAGACCTATCTACTTATTTTAGACCTATCTATTTAACAAATTGCTTATTTAGTAATCAAGCCACATCTAGCTACATTAAAGAATTTTATGTTAAACAATCTGGTTGAGGAAATGAATGATTGCAGAAAATTCATGGAATAAAATCTTTTGATGTAAACAAAATATTTAATATGGTTAGCAAATGATTTACCAAATATAATTTTCAAAAAATGGCTTTTTACTTAAATTCTTGTACACTATTACTTGTAAGTTTATTTGCTTTGAGATTAGACAGTGTGAATTTAGTTTCCTGATTATTTTTGATCAAATCTACTTTTAACTGAAATTAATTGAATTAAAATAAACTATATTCTTAATCAAAGATTTTAAATACTGTCCAATTTATTTTTACTGTTTGATATTTCACTTATACAATATACAAATACCTTTATTTTGTCTGCTAAATCTTGCTATCTTCCTCTCCAGTATGTATTTTTCCATTTATGAAGTAAAATTGTGATATGGATAGAATATTATTGTTATGTGTATCTATTGGTGATTGTGTTTTGACAAGATAAAAGGTAACATCTTGGTTGTATGCATGAATTATTAATAATTTTTAAATTATTAATTCATTTATTTATTCAAATCTACACATTCCCTCATCTCTGATTACTTAGGTTGGGGAGAACAACTAATTGCATAAAATATTACAATTACTTGAAACATGCAATTGCCCTATTAAATAATATAATCTGTTGATTTTTAAAGTGAAATGAAGTAAACAGATCAACAGCAACAGCAAAAAATGTAAATGTTAAATATTTTTGCAAATGCCATGGCACAGTTACTTTAAATTTGCTGAACAATAGATTGGTTAGGTCTCTTAAGCTGGTAAAAGGATTGTCATTAGGAATTGATAGCTGATTTTGAATTTCAGAGTGAAACAAAGTCCCTGACTCTTCAAACCTTGTGTTAATATTCAACAACTGTGAGCTCCAAAGTGCTTCCAACTTGCAAAATATCCACTAAAACTGTGGAAGTACATGACTAGAAAAGAAAATCAAAAAGCTTGACAAAAAATGCTTGACAAGAGTCAAGCAGTTCTTTTTATCAAGCTTCTGTTTATATATATATATATATATATATATATATATATATATATATATATATATATATATATATATATATATATATATACAGTGAGGGAAAAAATTATTTGATCCCCTGCTGATTTTGTACGTTTGCCCACTGACAAAGAAATGATCAGTCTGTAATTTTAATGGTAGGTGTATTTGAACAGTGAGAGGCAGAATAACAACAAAAAAAACAACAAAAATCCAGAAAAACGCTTTTCAGAAAAGTTATATATTAATTTGCATTTTAATGAGTGAAATAAGTATTTGATCCCCTATCAATCAGAAAGATTTCTGGCTCCCAGGTGTCTTTTATACAGGTAACGAGCTCTTAATCTCAGCTCGTTAACTGTATGAAAGACACCTGTCCACAGAAGGAAGCAATCAATCAGATTCCAAACTCTCCATCATGGCCAAGACCAAAGAGCTGTCCATGGATGTCAGGGACAAGATTGTAGACCTACACAAGGCTGGAATGAGCTACAAGACCATCGCCAAGCAGCTTGGTGAGAAGGTGACAACAGTTGGTACGATTATTCCCAAATGGAAGAAGGTTATAGTGCATTTTAGGTGGATCCTGAAATTTCACCCGAAAGCTGAATATCCTTAACTTTTTGTGAGTAGTGTATATCTACATCTAGTGGCTGGGAGAGGAACTGTACATGTCTGTTGGCAAAATATCTTTTTAGATATTTAAAATGAATTAATGGTAGGCAGTCTTTATAGTCTCTATAGTTTTGTTTTTCTTTGTTTTACTTTATATATGGCCACAGATCTATATATATATATATATATATATATATATATATATATATATATATATATACTATTTTAGTACTATTTTATATATATATATATAGTATATATACTATTTTACTGTACAATACATACTGTGTATTAGGAATTTAAGTAATATTAGAGTAGTGTTGAGAAGATTTGACTGATTTTCTGTAGTATAGTGGGCTAATGAAATATTTAGCTTTAACATACATAGCTTTAGCATGTGATCATGCTAACAATTACTGATGCATAAAAACGCATGAAAAATGCATGATCACCATCAGTAATGTGTTTTACTTCAAAACACATCTTCAATGAGATTTTTTGTTCTTTAAATCTTCAGTAAACTCAGAGGTGGACGAAGTACACAACTTCCTTACTTGAGTGAAAGTACAAATACTGCTGGTCAAACATTACTCCATTACAAGTAAAAGTTGTAAAGACAGATTTTTACTTAAGTAAAAGTACAGAAGTACTTGTTTTTAAAAGTACTTAAGTATCAAAAGTAAATGTCAACGCATTGTTTTGTTATTGTTGTATGCAATACTTACAGTACCTTTTGTAGCAACCTAGTGAATATACTGACCAGTTTTTAGTATCTGTGGAATTAAGAGCTTTTAGAATGTTACAAAACCTATAGAAATTAAACAACTGAATTGACAAAAAAGACAGGTATAATCATTTTCATTTTTAATTTAACACTCCTACCACCCCCAACAAAAAAGTACAGGTACATCTCAAAAAATTATCATGAAAAAGGTCAATATTTTTTATCACTCAGATCAGAAAGTGAAACCCATATATTATATAGATTCATCACACATAGAGTGAAATATTTCAAGCCTTTATTTCTTGAAATTGTGATGATTATGGCTTACAGATAAGGAAAACCCAAAATTCTGTGTCTCAGAAAATTAGAATATTACATAAGATCAATAAAAAAGGATATTTCAAAGAGAAATTGAAATTGAAGGAGTTGGCAAATATTAAAGTGAATTTTTGTGTTATGCTTCACTTATATTTCAGTAAATGAGATTAAAAAGTATCAAGTAACATAATTAAGCACTAAAGTATGCTAAGCTAATTGTTCAAGTGGAAGTGTGTCAAGACTTTGATCTACAGAAGATTGTCAGTTCAAATCCCAGCACAGTGCCAAACTGCCATGGTTCTTAACCTTAATCCTCACTTGTTCATTTGTACCCTACCTCAACTGTAGGTAGCTATGGATAATAGTCAAATAAGTAAATTCCACAGTTTCAGCCACATTGGCTTAACTACTAGAAACTGTCTACTAGTTGCTCGAAGATGTGGTCAAATCTCTGGCTTCTGATATATTGTGTGCATCTGCAAAAGATCAGAATGTTAGTGTCAGTGAGTATCGTAAATTAGGACACTGGTCACTTACTTGAAGTTCTTTGTTGGAATTGTTTATAACAACCATAACATAATACTGGATATAACACACAGCACAATGATTGTGTTGTGTGTTATGTTGTATTTATTGTCAAAATTACTTAACAGCGTAAACTGTACATTCTAATCTCACATCCTTCAGTTCAGGTACTATACGTACTTCTCTTCCGTAACTTTTGAATGAAAGGAAATCCCCCTGAGGATGATCCTGCGTTTGTACTCTGTAATATAGACACATCAGTCATCAATGTGAAATAATTCGTTTTGAAAGTAGAATAAATATGAATAAATGCCATGTCTGTACGTCACAACAATATAAGAAATGTTTACCCTGGTGTTATTAGAGCTAAGATTTGTAAGTGACAACTTTTCTGATAGTGCTTCTCGGACCTGCAAATGGCAATATCAAAGTATTAGTTATGTTTGTTTCTGTGTTTGAGTGAAGAGTTGTGTGGTGTTTAAAAGCACCTGTACCTTAGGATCCATTAATGTTCCAAACACCAAAATAAAGAAACCCTTTGAAGAGAAAAAGAGAAATGAGATATCTATTTATGGATTTACTATACAGTATTAAGGATGTTACAAATAAAATGCTAGCTGCCTTATATTTAATGTGTGGTATTGCAGTTGTAGAGAAAATTAGATTAAAATAAATTTAGTACCTGCAGTGAATTAAGGAATGCGAACACCACATGAACCCCAAAGTCTGATGACACCATGGTCCCAATGCCGAATCCCCACGTTAGACCAAAAAGAGGTGTTAAAATCGCCACACATCTAGCAAGGACTAGTAAGGGATGTTTCTCATTTGGCTGAATGGAAGCATTAACTCCTCTCTTCATCATCTTAAACAGAACCACAATAAGCACCAGGAGGTTTATAGCTACAATCGTCAGAGCAGGAATCACAAATGCCAGGAGGGCCTTCGTTTGGCTCCAGTTCAACCAACAGTTGTAATCTTGTTGAATGTATCCTTTGTTTCCAGCTGTAGATGCCACTGTAATGACAGCTATGATTAACGGGGCTCCATAGCCGACAGTGAAGCCTATGCTCATCATTGCTCCTCTGGTCATTCTGGAAAAGACCATGAGGGTGCGGTAGAGGAGCAAGAGTGCTGACAGCAACATCCAGAAGAAAAGGGCAAGATAAAAGAAGTGCATGAAGAAGGTTGCTGTACTGCAGGGACCCACTTGTGTAACAACAGCTGCTCCAATGATGAAGCATATGTTCGCAATCAGAAGGGAGACAGCGATGTTGACTATGGAGACATGGCGCATGAAGGATGTGTCATTTCTTCTCACTGACTTCCATATGATGAATTCAATGATGAGGCACAAAACCAAGCTGCCCATTGAAATGCCAACACCAATGTATGTTATAATGTCTAAGGCCTTGTTATTTGGGGAAAATGGTGACATCAGTATTGAAAAAGAGGTTGTGTGATTGCACTCACACGTATATGATCCAGATTCATTTGTTAATTTCTTTAACTGACATCCAGTCGAGTCCCATCCACCAGTACCATTCAGAAGACTAAAGTTCCAAAAGACACACTGAGGGTTTCCCAGTGTCTTATTTTTAATTGTAAAAGAAAGGGAGATATTGTTAATTGTTGAGGTTGTCTGAATCACAGCTACATCTCCATTAATTTTGGTGTCGGTCTGGCTGTTGTCATTGTAGGTCAGCTTTCGAACAGGTAACATGTTGTGAAGAACTGAAGAAATTATGACGGTGAGGGATGTCTGTGTAGTAATTGTTGGAATATTTATTTGAGTAGAATTTTTGCCAAACATTCCAATAAAGCTGTTAGAAATGTTACTGTATTTTTGGAGAGAGGTGTGATTTGTTGATATGTTGAAACTTCCATCACGGAGTCTGCGTGCAATTTTCTCAGTAGAGTTCAGAAGTTCAGAACTCTTTGCCATAGTTGTACTGTTTTTGTTTAAATGCACCCATACATCCTGTGCATCATTTGATCCAATGACATCCAATGTTTTGAAAAAATCCTTAAAATTAAAATATTCATTAAATGCATCACATCTTAAAATGTATGAAGACAAATGTAAACAAAATCACTAAAAAGAAAAGAATTTCTTCAATTAGCAGCAAATGCAATTGAATTATAAAACACAACAGTTAAAATGGAAATATACTTACTGTCATTATCTCTTCGCTAACAGTAATTGTTTGTGAGATATCAGCAATGACTTTCAGCAAATCAACAATTGTTAATATGGTTGCAGAAGAGTTTGTTATCTCGGAAGCTTTCTCAATAGCAGCACTGCTTACATTTTGTACAAATTCTGGAAGGTCTGTGATTAATAAATTCTATGGACCAAGAATATGAAAAGCAGTTTAGCATCACATCACTCAGATATTTTCAACATTATTTTAATGGAAATAATATAATGTGTAAATAAAATCACATTACCTCAGATCTGTCTTTCAAATATTTAATGACTCGCGTGACGCAGTTGTCATCTGTAACAATCCAGTAACCCAATGCATTACACTGAGCTATTTGATAACCAATCATGTCTCCATAACAGTCACCAGTTTTTATCTGATCCACATCTCCAGCACCAAATGCATTGTTAGAGCTATTGTCAGAGCAGGCAAATGCTGAAGGAAAAAAAATATGAAACACAACAAGTCTTTCCTTAGAAATTAAAAAGAAAAATACATACATTTACATTTGCAAATAGATTTTCTTCACTCTATACGATAATTATAAGCTATCAAGCTATTAAATGTATGAGTTATTTGATTATGTGGTGATGAGCAGGGTGTGTATGTGTCTGTGTGTAAGTGCTCTGTAAGTATTACTGTTAATAACCACTGTATGCATAATAAGATCAAGCCCCAGTACCATCAAGCTGCCCCTGTTGAGCCCCTGACCAAAGCCCTTAACCCTCCCTGCTCTAGGGGTGCTGCACCAGCCCTGACCCTAACCTTCAGAGATGGGATATTTGAGCAGGCAAATGCTAAATGATCAAAAAATATGAGACACAAGTCCTTCCTTAGAGATTAAAAACAAAAATATATTCAATTACAATTTCTTCACCTTATACAAGGTATTGTGTTGTTTAATAAAGTTATGAGCTATTTGACATTCTATCTGTTTATTATATTATGATGAGCAGGATGTGTATGTGTCTGTGTGTAAGTACTCTCTAAGTATTACTGTTAATAACCACTGTAGGCATTATACTATCACACAATGTTATATTTGTTTGAAACACTGAGAGGAGTGTAAAGTTAATATGCCGAAGTTATACTTGTGTTATTACAGAAAAATAAAATCATTATCCACACAGTAGTCTTTAAAAAGTGTTCACATGTACATATGATTATGTATATCCTGTAGGGGATCAAGTTATTAAATAAAAATAATAATAAAATAAATAGGAATAAAAACATTAAATAAAATTAACAAGAATTTGGCAGAAACCCTTATCCAGGGCTATTTACATAATTTACATTTGAGTATTAAGGGCCTTGCTCAAGGGCCCAGCAGTAGCATCCACTGGTTTAGCCACTGTATTATTGCTAATTAAGTAAGGAATGACTTAGGACACACTGTAAAACATGATAGCCGAATTAAGTTATTGTCAACTCCACCAGACACCATCCATCCGGGCCACCAGAGGGAACCCTCGCCAGAGTTCTGATCACCTCCAGGTTAAGGGTGATTTCCGGGTCAAGAATGACTTCCTGGTTTTTAGACATTTTAAGCCACGCTCACGCTAACTTCAGTGCGAAGTATTGTTAGCCCCATTTAGTATCAAGCCGTTGTTCCATTGCTCCAGTTGAGAAAATTGCGGTTAAAGTGCAGTATACAGTCAGTTCAAGTTCTTATTTTTAGCAAGCCTTTTACTCTTTGTTTGATTAGATGGTTTGGCCTATTTCTGTACATTGTTTCACAAGTTCTCATCTAGCCCATGATGTGTTGTTTGCTAATCACTTGACCTGTACCTGTTTCTAGACCATGACCTTGCCTGTAATTTGGGATTTGTTGTTGTGTTCTCATTAACACTGCCTTAGTTGGATCTGCATATGTGTCTCTATCCTGACTGGCATGATGTGGACTGATTTGAAGGAGAGTTACTGTTATTTCTTTCAACTTTTGGGCAGTGGTGGGTCAATAGCTTAAGATTCTAGGTTGTTGATCAAAAGATCAGGGTTCAAGCCTCAGCACCATCAAGCTGCCCCTGTTGAGCCCCTGAGCTATGCCCTTAACCTTTCCTCCTCCAGGGTTGTTGCACCAGCCATGACCCCAACCACCAGAGTGATGTAATGAAAAGATTTCTACTGGGCTGTAATATAATGTGTGGCAGTAACAAAGGCTTCATCTTCTTCAACTGTAAGTTAGCATGCATTCACAGGAACAATGAGGAAAATGGACAGGAAATTCACACAAATCATGATTTCTCACTTTTGTTGACTGCAGATACATTGAAGCTCTTGGAGTAATCACTTTCAGTGAGTTTACATGTGATTTTCACCTGTAGGTCACTCGCTCGACATTCATTTTCAGTAATTCTGTAGTCACAGTATATGCAGCCATTTTCTTGCACTGTACAAAGCAATGTAAGCAAATTAGCTTGTTAAACATTATGAAATGCTGGAACGTGAATATACATTTTGTCTGTTCATGACCCTCATCAGTTATAAAAAGAGTATGACCTGCTTTACTGCAACTCTCACTGGATGATGTGATCCATGTCACATTATAGCTCTGCTGCACACAACACTGTAGTCTTTCTGTCATGTTCTTACATGTTACAACTTTGGAAATGTTTACTTGGATATTGGGATCTGGAATCATAATGCCTTGCCAGATAATGTAAGGCACTGAGTTCTCTGTTGTTCTGCATTCATATACACCTGATAAGACAAAAAAGAGAAAAGAAATACAGTTTGAGCCATATTATTTCCCTTTTTAAATAAATGTATCATCAACAAACAACACATTAAGAAAAAATGCCTAATGAATATTGAAATAGCATGTGAATTGTGCTTAGATTTTATTTGGATTATATTTTAACACTCAACACAGAATAAACCACAAAGTTGCAGAAGTATGAAAATCATGTTTTACAAGAGCATTTATGTGATTAAAGTATTATGAATTATTTATAAATATTCACACTAATCATGTGTTAGTAGGAACATGGTAACAGGAATCATTTTTTGTAACTTACCACTGTCATTAGGAGTAGTGTTTTTCACAACGAGTGTAGTTTTATTAGTTTTATCAATTATATACTTATTCGACGCTTCTAGTTCGTTCCCATCCTTTATCCATATTATGCTGTCATTTGTCGTTTTACAAGTTAGTGACAGATCGTTCTGAGGATATACTTGGCTTTTGCTTTCATACAGCCCATCTTTAACTGAAACACAGAGCCAGCAACATTTCTAAGGTTTTATCATTACTTTTCATTTCATTTCAGAGACATGTCAGCCACTGTGTTATAACCTGATACAAGTGACACTGATAAAATGCATGACTTCGCAGTCTGGGTTAGAAAGGAATCTGCCACACCATTTTGTGTATATTTGGTTTGGCAGTGGTCGGTGCTATTATGCATAGTCTCACATAAATCCAAAATAATACAAGTTAGAATATTTTTTACCAGTTGTCAAATAATCTTATGTAGGTGAAAAATACGTCAAAAATTTTGGCAATTTTGACAGATTTACAAAAACAAAAATGCAAAAGCAAAACCCCTACCAGTTCTACTGAATGCATCATTGCTTATGTTAAATCCCTGTTCTTGTAGACTGACAACTACTTGCTGGTTTGCTGATACCAAATCAAGGTTATCACTTGTTGCATTTATACTGAAATCTGCAATCACACTGCCAGGCCTGTTAAAAACATAGGATTTTTTAAAATGTGGATCAGGGCAGTAAATATGTGTTTAAACAAGAGGTATTGCAAAAATAAATAAAGAAATAATAATATTAACCTCACCTGAAACCAGTTACAGTTGCAGAATTGGTCTTGTAGGCAGATATACTACTGTAAACTATGTTAATCTTAAAAAAATAAATAAATAAATAAAATATTAATTTTACAATAACTACCAATAATAATAATAATAATAATAATAATAGCATATAAGAAAAAAATTGTGTTAATATGTGTAAAACTTACTGAATTCCCAATGGTTTTTGTATATTGTTTGTACTTCTCACTAGAGATGGTGACAAGATCCAAGTCAAAATCTTCATTTATTTTCAGAGAGAAAGTTACGATATGGTTCATAACTTGAAAAAAAAAAACAACAACAAGCAATATATGATATAAAACTTGTTAGAAGAATGAATTAATTATAAACAGTTTATCATGTTGTACAATGATTCATGAGCATATGAGGAGCCTATTTTTATTTTTATTTTTTTAGAATTGTTCTCTGTATTGTAGTACATTTCCTATAAAACAACAGAGAAATGTAAAATATTACTCAAAGTGTTTTAGTAATCAGACCTGCTTTCATAAAGGTCAAAACAAACATGTCTGTCTTGAAGTTCTGGTTAATAATGTAATGGTTAATAATTAATGGAAACATTTTCAAAGGTTCTCTTGCAGTGCTGTTGGCATAAAGGTCATGAACATCTGCTATATTTCTTATTCAAGTTCTGATAATAAGTCTAGTTCTGATAATTATTCTATTGTTTTAACAAGGAATTATTTTGCTACAGGTTTCTTATTATTAAGGTTTTAGTAAGGTTTTCTAGAATAGGTGTCTTGTCCAGGCAAAGATTGTATGCTACAGATATATCTAATGGGCTCAGTTTAGCATCCAATCAATTTCATTTAACATCAAGTTCATTACTGCAAAAAAAAAAAGAAAGAAAGAAAATCAAGAATCTGAATATAATCTGTGTGGTTAAATAGGGACAAGCCACTCAGCTGCAGTGTGGAACCTGACTTCAGGTTTTTTTAATTGGCTCCTCCTTTTTTTCCCTAAATTTGTCAATATACAAAAGTCTCATACAAAACGAGGTCTCCTTAAAGAAATGAACTTTATGTTAATGTTGAGGTTAGTTACATTAATTCGCATGGATTTTGTTTTAGGAATCGGCTAGAAACTCTATTTTACAGACACACTGCGGCATTTTAATGTGTACAAAACTCATACAAATGTTTTCATTTAAACTATTTTCCAATTTCTTATGTGTAACTCTGACTCCTAGGCAATAATATCGGCAATATGAAGTTTTAGTCTGATTATCAGTGGTGATCAGATATTCAACAGAATGCAGTTTCACAAACCTGTTGCATTAACTGAAAAAGAGAAATAAAAAAAAAATGATTAAGCAAATGTTTAAACTTTGTGATGGTTATTACAATGTGTTGCAGTTTGTTTGGGCTTTTTACCTGTTGTGTTTGTATCTAACACAATGTCTGTTGTGTTATCTGTGAAGTGAAAACAATAGCATTAATAAAGTAACTATTCATTATGATTTATTAAAACCAGAAGCTTCAATGCTTTTCTCATCAAAAAAAAAAAAAAATATTGTCGTATGCTAATCATTTTAATTAACAGGGAAGTTAAATATTATATTATATGCTGGAATTCATATATACTAGTCTGCTCACTGCTTGATTGTGGTTGAGATGTGTTTCCATCTTTTGGAATAGGGTTGATGCAGCCACACGAGCCATTGGCCATGTAAACACAGGAGCTATATAGTACGCATTTTTCACACGGCCACAAATACTGATCCCCACACATGCACTGATATTCAGTACCATTCAAAAGACACACTGTGGAAGAGAAAGACAATGCAGGAATACATCTCTCTGTATTAATAATTTGAAATATACTGTATGTTACCTATATGACAGTCTCATAAACTGAACCACTTGTTACCTGAAGTGATGTTGATTTCAGTGACATTCATTTGACTGTTTATTAAGGGTAAACTGAGTGACTCCAAACGATTCCTCAAGAGATTAAGTGTTACTTTGTTCATTGTGTCAATGGTCATCTCCACCAGATATTCAGTTAGAGGCTCTAGAAGAAAGAAGGTGAATGGACATTATTAATTAATTATTGCATTATTTGAAAAGAGAAACATTAAATCAGGAAATGTGTGTCCAAAGATCCAAAGTTCACAAAGCTAAATCACCTCAGCATCACCCTCAGTAAATACACAAATAACACTGTCCAGGTAAATACGTACATATGATTAATAGATCAGAGATAATTGTCTAAAATTAGAAAATGTATTTACTAGCAATGTGAATAAAATATGTGCAAACTGTTGTTAAGTAAACAATAATATGTTGAGTACAATTAAAGTCTAAATAGATCTTTAACCTTTAGAGTCGTGTTGATCTTCAGGAAATGTAATGGATCGAAATCCTACCTGCAGTTGAGGGAGCTGAAATTGTGGAGTGTGTGGTTTTGGAGTTTATGATCGCGAGAGCTGTAGTTGTGGTGTTTCTGTTTGAGGATGTTGTCGTAGTGGATTTTGTAGTTGAAGGAGTTTTAGTTGTGGTGTTTCTGTTTGAGGATGTTGTCGTAGTGGATTTTGTAGTTGAAGGAGCTTTAGTTGTGGAGTTTGTAGTTGTGGAGTTTGTAGTTGTGGAGTTTGCGGTTGTGGAGTTTGTGGTTGTGGAGTTTGCGGTTGTGGAGTTTGTGGTTGTGGAGTTTGTGGTTGTGGAGTTTGCGGTTGTGGAGTTTGTGGTTGTGGAGTTTGAAGTTGTGGAGTTTCTGTTTGAGGGAGCTATAGTTGTGGAGTTTGTGGTCTTGGCAGCTGTGGTTGTGGTTGCGGTGGTGGTGGTGGTTGTGGTTAATACTGTAATGGTCAAACAAAACAAAACTTATTTCTAGACTCTAAAAACAGAAATTGCCAATTGTGTTTAATTTCATTATTTTTAAAATAATGAAGGATGTTATGATTAAAGATTACCATCTCTTTTTTGTCTTATATGATCCAGATAGAACATTTTCTTAGAGTACTGTAAACACATTTGGACATGGTCAGAGAGAAAAGAAATTACACATTAATATTTTACTGCAATTTTATGCAACAATAATTTGTAGAGAACACTTTCTATTTAAAGTTAGGTAACCATGGAGTGTTGTCAAATGAATTTAACTGGGAAATTAAATAAAACTGAAACATGAAAAAAAAAAACCCTGAATTTCTAACACTTTGTATTTGAGAATAAAAGGAAGCTGTGACCACTATGAAAAGTACAGAGCAAGGAATCAATAAAGTTAAGGAATAATGATTAATGAGGACAGGAAACAATGACCATAAAAGGAAGTGAAAAGCAAAATTTACAGTATAAGCATATGTACAATTGCACAACAGGGACAGAATGATGGATTTGTGAATGTCACATATACCCAGATCCTTAAAAATGCTATGCATTACTGGTCTAAATCATTACAGCCTTAGTGGAAATTAGGTTACTCTTAAATATAATTTAAACCATTTCAAAATTTTACATGTTGAGAGTACAATTTCAATATGGGAAAGTTAGAAATTCAAGTAAACAATCCTTTTACCTCTTCAAGCGTGTCTGAAACTTGAGGGAGCTTTTGTGAGTTCATCACACATATATGAATGAGCAGCATGGCCACACATCTCAGGAAAAGTTTTGATGCCCTTCCTGTAAAATTAATTTAAGAGATATAAAATGTTCATTTCCAGGATATTTTTATTAAGCAAGCATTAACCTATGGGTCAACAAATATTACCTTAAGTTTATTATTTATCAGCCAAAGACAATTGTTCATAGACCAACAAATAGTTCAAAGACAAAAAAACCCCATAATGAACATGAATTAATAACAAACAAACAAATAAAAGACACAGGGTGCTGTGAGGTGGATTATGATGTGACCTTAATCAGTGAAATTGCCTTTGCCATTCCAGATTCAATTATTTTTCTGTTTATATTGTGGAACATCTCCTAAACAAATTAGTTCCTGTTATCATGTATGGTATAGCAGCTATACATGTGGTAGTGCCTCTCTTTTTAACTTGATGATGATAAGAAGAAGAAGAAGAAGAAGAAAAACGGCAGAGGTATGTTGCTGAGAAACTTGAAAGCCCAATGTTCTCTGACAGTGGAGACTTCTTTAATAAATGCTTAACCTCACCATATCAACAATTAAACATTTTCTTTCCTAAATAACTGGATGAATTTGATTCACTTTTTACCTAACAAGTCCCTTTACATGATTTACTCCAGAAAGAAAGAATTAAAAAAAGACCAATTCATAGTGCACGTAGTAAATGTTTCAGCTTACTCCACTGCCGTTAGCACAATATAAACAGCTCCTCAGCTCAATCATAGCTTCCTCATAAGCCATTATCTATTATCTGTTTAAACAAGTCTGTCAAGTACAGGTAGAAACATATACAACTGCTAATTAATAGAAAGTATGCTGTAGTAAATTATAATACTTAGCATAGTTGCATAATAACTTACCTTTAGTTGGCATGATGTAGAGTCAGGTACTTTGGGTAGTATTACTTCTGTGTCTCTATGCAACATATAATAGGCATTCGACACACTCTGAAATAACATAGTAAAATGTTCATCTACATCACAGGTTTTAGAGGATTTCTATCATACTACTGTGCTTTCATTAACATGTTCAACTTTCAAAAATACCGGCCTCGATTCAGTTCTATAAGGGATTTCATATTGCACTTAAGATCCTTGCTAATTCTTATGAAAGAAGAATACAATATAAAGAAGAATAAAATATAAATGTATATTAGATTTCTTATTTAATTATGCTTGAATGTATAATTATCTAAAATGAGAATAACTCAAGTAACATTTATTGCTAGGTTTAGTGCAACAATCCTAACCACCCCCCCACCCCCCGACTATTCTCGAATTTGCCTTTATAATTTATGCTCGAAACAGTTCTTTGAATTTTTTTTTTTTTTTTTTTAAGTTGTAGTATCAAAAAATACAGAGTAAATTCCTCTGTGATAAATATGTCTGCAGATAACACATAGAATAACACAGAGAATAACAGTGAGAATAAAAGGAAGCTGTGACCACTGCGAAAAGTACAGAGCAAGGAAGCAATAAAGTTAAGGAATAATGATTAATGAGGACAGGAAACAATGACCATAAAAGGAAGTGAAACGCAAAATTTACAGTATAAGCATATGTACAAAGATAACACATAACTTTAGAATATAAAACAAGAATATTCTCTTACTAATAAAGACACAAGAAAACACGTTATCTTCTAACAAATCTAAAAAGGACAGAACATGAATTACGTTATTAAGTTGTCTGCCTTAAAATAACAACTTCTGGATTTTTCTAGTAAGATGAAGGAGTCTTACCTGGGCTTCAACCAGGATAGGTTTATCTCTTTACGATTTAGAAGAATTACTAGTAGCTGATCCACCCAGAAGTCATTAAATTAATCATGATGAGCTCATGACGATACTCGTTTGACTGGTGTGGGATATGTCTAAGCGGGCTTCTTTGTAAGTTTCAACAAAATTGTGTGAACTGTGTGAGGTTCAGAGAAGTAGTCACCAGAATATATACTTTCGATTCTGAATGTTAAAGAATTATATTCAATTGCTGACAGCCTGTATATTTAAAATACATAATGTCTACATAATGCAAAGCAATACACAAGGCAATTTTCTTTCTATATGTTGTTGTCGTTGTTGTTATTATTATTATTTTCATTTGGCTGCCTCCTGTTTGAGGTTGCCACAGCAGATCATCTGATCTACCCTTTTTTTTTTATTATTTTGGTTTTACGCTGGATGCCCTTAATTGTCTTTCTATGTATTATTAACAAATTAAACAGGTGGGATCAGGTGGTGGTTAGTTAAAATATATGAATAAACATATATACAATAAATATACATCTTCTCCAAAAGGCTTAATATAGCAATGACTGTTGAGAATATTTAATCTTAAGGTGTTTACCAATGTACCGTGATGCATATGCAAATAAATGATTGCAGATAATGTGGATTATTATAATGACTAAGGCTAGGCCCGGAAACAGTAAAAACATTAACCCTTCAGGGTCATGAGAGCCACAAGCAAGGCAGGATCAGATTAAATTTGTTTGTTTTTTTTTGTTTTTTTTATTATACATTTATTCATCCATCATTTATATCGAGGGAAGTTGTAGCTCTGTGGTTAAGGTATTGGACTAGTGATTGGTGGTGAAGGTTGTGAATTTGAATCCCAGGACCACCAAACTGCCAATGCTGTGCTTAGTTCTAAGTACACTCTGCATAAGGCTGTCTGCCAAATGCTGTAAATGTAGATTCATACTTTAATTCATTCGAGAACACTGGGTGTGAGGCCAAGCCAGAGGAGACAGTAACCCGAGCTCAGGATCAAACCCGGGAAATCATTGAGGTAGCTTTTCTCAGTAAGAGTTGAACAGGAAAGGATTATAATACCTATTTTGGTGGTATTTGTTTCATTTCAGCGATCCTCTCCTCTCACGAAAATGCATACTGTTTAGCTCTGCACTAATTAATGGCCCACATTTTGTGGAATTCACAGTTCCTGAACTACTTCTACCCCTGATCATTTCTTTACCCTATTTTATGGAGGTATCAACTTATCAACAGCCGAAAATATTATAATATTCTTGTTCAGTAATTATTTCATTCAGTGTCATATTACTTCTAAACTACAGGTGTGGGGTTATATGTTATAGTCACCTCTTCCAGGAAATAACAGCCTTTTTGACAAATACAGCCCTTCCCATTAAGTCTATTTCATCATGTCTGGACCAGTCTTAGAATCTGGATAGAAGTCTGGACAGTAGAGGACTGTCGATAGCAAATAAATGAAGCAAAGGAACAGCTTAGAATGTGGCAGTAATCATCTTTTCTATCTTAATGTGTTAGAATAATTTGCGATCAAAATATATGTAGAATGTCATGAACTGGATTTGCTACAACAAAATAAAAAATGACAGGTTTTGGCATAAGATAAACGATAAACTAAAACCTGTTGCCTCAGAACCGGTTTGGCTTGCAGCAAAAGTTCACATTACCAGAACAAATATGATCCACCCAAAATCCAGGGTTAGATTAAATGCCATCAAAACAGGCTCTGAACAGATCTTGTTATAGCAATTCTAATGTTTTCTTGTTTTGCTAGCTCTGATTTTGCTCTGATTTTCAATACTTTTTTTTTTCTTATTATGAAAACAAATTTGCTTTAATAAACATTATGACTGAAGAGGGATTACAAAAATTTATACAGTATGAATAATTATGGATAAAATGCATCCAGAATCTTTAAGCATAAACATGTAAATCTCAGCAATTATACTTTCCATTTGTTGCAGCTCATTGTAATTGTTAAGTCCTTCACATCATGGCAGACAGTCATAAAACTAAATGGAGGGCTAAATAAATTCTACTATCTATCAGTAACTTACTATTATTATTATTATGAAACCATTATGATTGAGACTTAAAGCATGGGATTTCACCATATGCATAAAATAATACACATACACTACCAGTCAAAAGTTTGGACACACCTCCTAATTCCATGGTCTTTCCTGATGTTTATTTCTTTCTACATTGCAAAACAATGCTGAAGGCGGCCGAAATCCACAATAATGTCCTTTGAACAGTTGATATTGAGATATGTCTGCTACTGATGCTCTGTAAAGCCTTCATAACGGCTCTAATCTGAGGTGCTGTTAATTGGTGATTTCTGAGGCTGGTCACTCTAAATGAACTTCTCCTCTGCAGCAGAGGTCAGTTTTGGTCTTGCTTTACTGGGATGGTCTTCATGTGAGCCAGTTTCATCATGGTGCTTGATGGGTTTTGCAAATGCACTTGACAATACTGTTCTTGCAAGAACTATTCCAGAACACCTGACCTTCGTGTCTTAAAATAACAACCGACTGTTTTTTGTTGTCGTTACATATGGATTACTTAAGTCCATGTGTGTTATTTCATAGTTTTGAAATCTCCAGTATTGTTCTAGAATGTAGAAAATAAATCCCTAAACAAAAAACATTGAATTAAAAGGTGTGTCCAAACCTTTGAGTGGTAGTGTATATAGAGGAACACACTGAAAGGCAGCATCATTCATGATTGCTTTAGTTTTCAAGTATAATCACTTGACATGGCTGTGAGTGACAGAATAAGTGAACCTACAGCATGGGCTACAAAATCAGCCCCAGCACACTCTGCACAGGAAGAGTTTAGCCCTGATAGCCTATTTATACCAGCCGGTCCTGCTTTCTCATCTCATATTAGGCTGAGCTTCTTAAATTTTACAACCTGGTGAATACTCTAAGGTTTTCCTTGTCCACATATTCAATAATAGGCAGGACTTTGTTCAGTGTCCTGGCCCCCAAACTCTGAATCTTTTTAATTTATATTCCTGCAAGATTAAAATATATCTTCCTGAAGCACTTAAACTAGCTCTTATTTTCCCCTGTTTTTATGTATTTTTATATGTTGTACATATTAAAAAAACAAACAAAAAAAAAAACACTTTTCTACGTCACTCTGAATAAGAGCATCTGCCAAATGCCAGAAATGTAAATGTAAATATGTAAAATCTTCGTACAGCATTTTTTCATGGCCTAATCATGATAATAATAATAAAACAGATATCTATAAAGTATAAGACTATAACAATAATAATAATAATAATAGTATATACAGGTGGAACAATGTCTAATTGGTTGTTCATCAGGTTGTGGCAGTCAATCGCATATTTGGCTGCAACCTTGCAGCATTCTTCCTTTTGTGCCAGCAGGTTGGGCAGTTTCTCTATATTACTAGAGCTCCGAAACCCTGTGGTGATATCTACAGAATTCCACTGTCAATCTCACGTGCGCTTTCTATTACTGCAATGTCTCTCATGACCACCAGAGGGCACCTTAGAGCAGAACCCCAACTTGAATAGGTGAATAGGCTCAATTTTTTTTATTTTTATTTTATTTTTTTTGCCATTTGACTGATAATAAAGTATTTTTGTATCAGAACATTTTAAGACATTCATATTAAGAATTTGTGCAATTAAATATCTGTGTAATTAAATATGCATACATTTTCATAATTAATCAAATAAAAAAAAATCACATTTAAATTAAAAATCCACACACTGGATGCAAATACCTTCAAATTAAAGCTGAGACTTATTTATGGGGCTAATATTCGTTATTTATTTTCAACTCTAATACATACTATAAGTATAAAACAACCAACGATAACCAGCAGTTTATGCAAATTCCTTAATAACTTTTTTATTTAGGGATAGAAATAAAAAATAATTATATTTCTTGTATGCAGGCTGTCTAGAAATTGAGTATCTTTTTATTTTTTATACAGATTTTTTGTTTTAAAGAATTTTAAGAATGAAGTATTGTATCTTTTTAGGGATGTATGATATGATACAATTGCAAAGAACTTGCTTTTTTGCAGGGATCCAACTACAACATTCCACAGTTGAGGTACGTTACACTGTCACCTGAGGTTTTTACCTTTAATTCATGTTTAATTAATGTCTATATGCTACTAATTATTATGTATTTTCAAGTTATGTATTGGCAGAGATACACATTATTGACAATTTTATGTAGTTTCTCAAAAATTTATGAGATAATTACAAAATCTTTGTGGGGGAAAAAAAGTCCTCCAGAAATCATTTTTGAGCCATCACAGCTATTAAATGTAAACCTCACAGAACCATTTATTTGACAAATAAACAAATAGAAACGTCCCGGGTTTTATTAAATGTGTTGCTCAAACCTCCAGCCTGCAGGGAGGCAACTGAAACATCAACATTCCACAGCTGCGGTACATAGAAATGTTCCCTATGTAAAAAGTCTGGTTCATTAATGATGTCTCCACCTGCTGATTTCATTGTACCACCCTTCTGAAAAACCAAATGACAATTCATTAAGAAAATAGAACAGTTTTGCATCATGTAATGAACATGTCAATGCAGTGAAATCAGAAACCAACTCCCATTCCATACTGCGGCCTACAATCAAAAATCCACTGTTTTCAACAATGATTTTTTATTTACTATTAAACAGCACTAGAAATAAACATCTCCAGTCGCCAAGAACCATTACACTATCACTGGAAACACATTTAAAAGCCATAAGAAATCATTAGATGGTCTCTAAAGGTTTTTAGTTACAAAACTTTCTATATTTTAGGTTGTTAACCAAACAACATATATAAATATCAGGAAATAAAAGCTCTCCTCTCATGGCTGTCTTTTAATCCCACAAACAAGTGATGTAAAGAAATACACAAATAAAGGTGCAATTAATAATGATGTGCGAACTTGACAGATTTATAAAGGTTACCATGAATATCAACAAAAATTCTCTGAACTGATCATATGACAAATGTATGTTTTATATTTTGATTTTGTTATTAATGTTACTTTTACTTGCGCATGCATATAGCAGAGGTTTGTCTAGACTCTTGTCTAGACTCTAGAATGTTTTAACATTAGCTAGCAAGTTGTGTTGTTTCGGTCATAGGAAATACCGACTTAATAAAGATAATCAGTAATGCAGTAATCTGATAATTTAACTATTAGCAAGTTTCAGTTTTCAATGTAAAAACATAATAATAAACACAATAAACTTGGAGTTCCTATTATGATCAGTGTTTCTGAAGGAGAATTAGTAATATACACACCACTGATGTGCTGGTCAGAAAGTCCTGATGGAATTGTTTTATAAAACATAAATCATTTGTCAGTCAGTCCTATAGACAATTAATGAGAATGTTGATTAGAATATTGCTTTATGTCTAATTAATCCTATTAAGACATAAAACCTATTCAAGGCATATTTATATTAAAAACATTATTTTATGTTATACACTACACATACTATTGCTTTAATGTTTTTGCTTACTTTTTTTCCTTGCCTTACGTATTCTACCATTTATTCTATAAAGTAAGGAAAGTAAGTAAGCAAATGTTAAGTGATATTCATTTTAACTGGCGTCAAGACTTATCTGTCCTTAGACATTTGCTTGCCTGAAAATTGGGTGGTTTGATACAAAAGGTTCTATATTTTAGGTTGAGATGAGATATAAATTTCAGGAAAGAAAAGTTGAAATCATAAACTCTCCTCTCATATCTGTCTTTTGATCTCAAACCCACAAACAGTTGAATAAACCTTGATGTTCCAATAGTTTTATAGAGGATCGTATGTATTATGAGCAAGTACCGTAAAATCAGACCGGAACTCTATGGTTAAGTTCAGTAATCTGAGCATGGGTTATGTAACCAAAATCTGCATTCAGTGCATGCTCCCTGAGGGGTATGCCCCTCTTTTTAACTTGAAATAATTGTGCTTTCTCTGCCAGGTTTTTGGTAAGTAGATCCATCAACAAAAGAACAGGTTGATGAACTTGAAACATGCTCCCTAACCTTATTCCATCTCCCTAACCCTTTTTCAGTTCTTTGCACCTTAAATATTTTGTAACTATTGTAGGTTATAAGGGTTTTAATCAAATTCAAATGATTAAAAAAAACGGGTATTCGTAGAATATTCTGAAAAAAAAAAAAAAGAATATTTATTTCAGGCATTTTATTTAACAAACATAGTATAAACTGTACGAGAGTAACTACAACAATATTGTTTCCCCAAAATATAGGTGTGTCTTTATTAAGTTTAGGCACAATTATGATTTTAATTGCCTTACGTTTGGATAAAGACAATTGGAATTTAGGATAGGTGTGTTTGAGAACCACTATTTTGCACCTCACACAATAGAACAAGGAAACTGGGGGGAAACTGGTCCAGCAAGTGTGCAACAGTGTGTATCATTACTCACTGATTATTAGACCTCTCTTTGAGTCAGCTGCCAGGACAACACAAAAGCTAACAGGCTTCAACCAACCTGTTAAAAGAGTAGTTATTTACACACCAGGCCGTCGGAGGTAAGACTTTCTAATTACAATGACAAAAAAACAGAGATTTGTTATATGGCTGCAAAAAAGAATAGTGTTTTATTTTGAGTATTAGTTATGGCTTCTTTATTCTTGAACTATTGTAGTAGCTAATACCACTTGCTTCTTTTGAACTGTATGAAGGAAAGAAATTAGCAGTTTGTCCAGAAGAGAAATTTTTTAGAGTTGCAATTAATAATGAATTTAAAGGTGCAATTAATAATGAAGTGTGAACTTGACAGATTTTTTCAAAGGGTTACAATTAATAAACAAAAATCCCCTTAATTGATCATATGACAAATATGTTTTATATTTTGATTTTATTACTTTTACTTGTATATAGCAGTTTTTTTTCTAGACTCTGCTTAAGGCTTCAGTTCCACTATTATTCATCTCATCCTCTCCAACTCAGTGAAACTTAACTTTATATGCATTTTTATAGGCAAAAAATGCTAAGAAAAGTGTCAGCGATCATCAAAATTTCCCTTTAGTCCTTCATTTTGCATTTGCTTTATATAAACCAAACCCAAATCATTTTGTTAAATTTGTCCTCATTTGAAAGTTCACTGAACGTTTGATTCGGATGAATGATTTAATTAAGCTACATCCAGCAGCCAAGAAAGCAAACTTCACAATACTGCTTAATGTTTTAACTTTAGCTAGCAAGTTGTGTTGATTTGGTCATAGGAAAATATAGTCTAGCAAATGTCTATTACACTGCCCACTTGTCACTTCCATACAAATAATCAGACTTACAGTAATCTAATCATTTAACTATTAGCAAGCTTTCAGAAGCTTGTTTTCAAAAAAATGCAATAAAACTTGGGAGGTCCTATTATGATTGGTTGATTTGTATAGTAGATCCTAATGTGGGCAGACAACAGTTACTCACACTCATGCCACATTAAACAAAGATGATTAGGCAAAATGATTTTTGTTTGCAAACAAACATTGTGCTTGCCATTAACCAGCTCCTATATTCAAACCAAGGAACACAACTTAGTTCTGTAGTTTGTAACATTGTACATTTTGTGTTTAGTCTATTTATCTTTCAAAAATTGACATTTTGAAAAAAATAATCCTTGAATGAGAAAATTTCAGTGCAGTAACTGTTAAATGTGTGTTATGGATGAAACAGTAAAGGAGTTAAATTTAGCCCCAATGCACATGACATCTAGGAGGTGCATCATTTGGAGTGTTCAAACAGGCTGAGAATCTGGTCACATCCAGACGCCCCCGCCCTGTGAGGGGCTTGAACCTGGACCTCCGTGGTGGTGCGTGCACTGGCATGCCATGGAGATAGACCCAGACGCAGGATTCCTCGAAGCACTGCTTTATTGATGTAGACAGACATGGGGAAGACTAACCTAAATCAGACACTACATAGCACTAAACAGAAACCCAAAAAACCCGAACTTGGACATGACTGACTAAAATACCACACAGAACATTCAACAATGATCCACAAAGACAGGTGCACAAGGATCCCTATTTATAGGGCTACACATTAAGGTTAATTGGGAACAGGTGACAACAGGATAGGAGAACTGGAAAGGCGTGGCACAAAATACAAACAAAGAAGCAGGCCTCCAAGGTTCACCTGTCAGCACCCTCTCTGGGCCTGGCAGGGAACAGTCCAGCCATTCCTGACATAACCCCCACCCCACCCCACCCCACCCCCTCTAAGGCACAGCTCCTGAAGTGCCCACCTTAAAATTAGAGGATGCCCCAGGGGTAGGCGGGAGATGTAGTCCATGATAGAGGGGAGATGCAAGGCTTGATGTAGTTCATGAATGCAGTCTATGGCGATGCCCCAGGGGCAAGTTCACGTCCAGCTCTGGCAAGAGATGGGAGGGAAGCGTCCTCCATGGAAACTGCATTGGCAAGCTGGCAATCCCCAGCTGGCAAGGTGGTGGAACCACGTTTCCAAGGGGTCCGATAAAAAGGGGGTGCCCCCCAGACATGGGATCGAGTGGCGTCCTTCATGGAACTCCACCGTGGAGCGGTGTCCCTGACCGACAAGGATGGAGACATCTCCCTGGGGGAAACAGGGAAGGAATCCGCCAGATGTCATCCACCAGATGTCCAGGGCTCTAGCCAGCAGACTACAAATCCTTGCCAGAAACAGGAACTAGCTGGGAATCCCACTGGGTCTTAGAATGCGTTCGGTTATTCCGTCACATCCGGATGCCCCCACCCTGTGAGGGGCTCGAACCCGGACCTCCATGGTGGTGCGTGCGCCGGCACACCATGGAGACAGACCCATATGCAGGATTCCACGAAGCACTGCTTTATTGATGATGTCTACACTGATTTATTGATGAGCGCTAATTAAACAGAAACCCAAAAAACCTGAACTTGGACATGACTCTAACTAAAACATAACACACAGAACATTCAACAATGACAGGTCCGCAAGGATCCCTATTTATAAGGATCCCTTAATGCTACACATTAAGGTTAATTGGAAACAGGTGACACAACAGGATCGGAGAACAATGGGAAAGGCGTGGCACAAAATACAAACAAAGAAGCAGACCTCCAAGGTTCACCTGTCAGTGCCCTCCCCAGGCCTGGCATGGAACTGTCCAGCTGTTCCTGACAAATCTGCTGCTAGGAGGAAGTTATCATCAGTCACTACTTCATAATATTGTACTTTTATTTTCTGAAGACCATTGGTGGAGGGCATTGGTGGTCTTCAGAAGAAAAAAAAACACTTTAAGGGATATGTTAATAACAAATAAGACAATGTGGTTGCCAAAAAAGGCTTTTTTTTTTTTACTTTTTCCAGAAAGAGGGACGTCCTTAGTGACAAAATGTAAAAAAAAATAATGTATGTTATTATAAGTCATGTTTTTAACTTTTTTTATTTATAACTGTAAAAATAAAAAAAAGTCTAAATGTTGTTTATGCTTGTGCCAGTGCAAAAACAGAACAAAGGAGAAAGGAAGTGAAATGAGGACGGAGGGAGTATGGGATGGAGATGGTACAAATACAGGATGAAAGAAAGCAAAAACAAAGAGCCAAACCAAACACCAAGTGAACAGTAATCAAGACAAAACACCAAATACCTGAAATACAAAAAGGAGCTTGTAAGTAGTCTATTAACCCCTTTTTTACTAGGAATATAAATATATATATATATATATATATATATATATATATATATATATATATATATATATATATATATATATATATATATATATATATATATATATATATATATATATAAAACAGTAGCTTTTCTGCTTTAAACAATAAATAAATAAATAAAATAAATAAAATTTCTAACATTGTGAATATTTTAAGCCAATTAACATATGTTGTTTACTTGCACTTACGTTTCTGGCATTTGGCAGACGCCCTTATCCAGGGTGTCTTACATTTTAGCAGGATTTGACCTTTAACTTCCGAGTGGTAGTCCAACACCTTAACCACTAACCTACCACATTACCCCTAGTCTATTTTAGTCTTCTTTTAAAAAGATAATGTTCAGGGATTCAACATTCCAGGATAATATTCATTATAAATAATATAATATAAATATAAACATGTAAATATAAATAATATATAAATAATATTCAAAGTTAAAGAATTAGAGAAATTTTATTTATATTTTTGTAGTACTAAACCTGAGGACATGAAATTTTTCATATGCTAAGCAGCCATACAGTATATCACTGTTCTTAAGGCAGAGTCACTATTGACAACTGGAAAGTGGACTGGTTTCTGCCAAATGCCATAAATGTAAAGTGGGACTCTAAGTTCATCACTAGTGTTAAATAAAACCCACACCATTAAGCATAAAATACAGAAAAAGCTGTGAGGAACTCTTTTACTGCCTACTTCACTTTATAATGTTCCCAACTCTGATAGGTTGCATCAAAATCTGTGTGAACATCATGGCCAATCCAGGTAGGACATTTATTAAACTTGTTTTAACCTATAGCAACAGTTGTTGTTGTTGTTGTTGTTATTTTTAATCCATAGCAGTACCAAATATTTACATTGAATTCTTAATTCTGATTGGTCAGAATTTGTTGATTACTTTCCTGTCACAGTATTTCTGACTACATTATCATATAAACATTTGATTAGCATAAACAGTCTTTTATTCCATTTTTATTTCATTAAAATGGTGAAGTTTTCTTAGATAAGGATTTAGCATTGATTAAAGGAGTCTCCAGTATCAGCCCTTTATAACAGTTAGAGGTAAACCCGTTTCCTATTTTTTGAGGAATTGTCGTCATAAATCAAACACACATTACATTCATCCTTATTTCCCAAAACAAATATATTTTTAGAGATTTAACATTGGCTAGGTGGCAGCTAGTGAATAACTTTTTGTCCAAAAGACATTTGATCCGAGAAAATTAGAGAATGATACAACTTCCCAGCAAATGAGAGAATTAACAATTGTGTTAATAGGTAAACAGGTCTAGCTAGACAGAAAGACTTAAAGAATTTATAGTTTCAGCTAATCTCACTAATGACTGTAATTCCAGTCCAAACCACTCCAGAAGGAATTACGAGTTCTGGACTCCCTTACAACCTTTTTTTGCAGTCTTTTATTCTCTCTCTCTCTCTCTCCTGATCGGCTCTTAGCTGTGTAAATAGGCTACCAGTGAACACTAATTTGCATACTTACCTTTTCTGTCCGTGTGCCAATTTAAATTGAGATGAATTTCCTTTGCCTTCATTAATAGCATTTGGTGAGCCTATTTAAAAAATGATCATGTTTGTAAATGACAATGTTAATTTCTTACGTTTATTGTACAGTGAAATCATCAGAATACTTCTTGAGGTTTGCGGCCATTGTCCTCATGCTTATGTTTGTGGTAAACTCACAGAAACTTCCTGAAATTTCAGACTTGGTTCTAGAGGTAAACTTTGCCTTCACTTTCTAGTATTGAATTTTGAAATTATTTAATTTGTCATGGACAAAGAGAGACTAAATCTTCTGTAAATGCCTGTTAATGGGTAGAAAACTCTAATGATGGAACCTTTTATTAAAATCCAGATTAGTTATACAGATGGACAACTCAGTCACATAAGAGGAAAACGAGATGGTAAAAAAAAATCTGTTTTCTATTTTATTTTAGAAGCATATTCCAAAGACCTCCAGAATGACTGCCACAATGCTTTAAAATGTACTGTATATATAAAAGATATATGTATATATATCTTTGTACTTGTCACCTAAATAGCTTCCTTTTATTTCAGCCAACACAAGTATAATAGAATACATCATAGTGGTTGAGGTGACTGTATCAGAATTGATTTTGATCGACCAAATCAAATCATCATTGAACTCCATCAGCTTTCCATTACAACTAGACAACACCACAAAAATGGATGATTTCTCCATTACAACAGGTAAACATCTGTTATTAAGGTCATGCTCTGATATTTAGGATTTTTATATCATGTTTTTAATAACTATGGGAATTGCATCAGTCATTAAGTGTCACTAGGCACTACACCAACCACTTTATGATTCATGGAAACCAGATCCTGGCATTTTCACAGTGTTCCTTCCCTGACAAAATTTTCCTCTCAGCATGACTAATGAATATCTCCAGGCTTTCAAACAGTTGTGCAACAGAAGCGTTTGCCCTATTGTTAGGAGATTGTACATTTGATTCATGACACTGCCACAGCCAACTATGGCTAGAAGCCAAAGGAGCAAAATTGCCTGTATGTGCTGGTTTGGAGAGCTTGCTCTCACACTTCTGTCAATCACAGTGACAGTACCAGGCATCTATGAGCTCATGTATGCAGAGGAGGGCAGATAGAACATTTCTTTGAGAGAGTTACACTGCCATGTGATGAGAAGCAGATCAAAATGTGCTATCTGTCAATCTCTAGTTGGTAGCTGTCATAGGATAAGGAGAGAGTTAACTGGTTTCTGGTCTTGTAATTGCTTTTCCAAAAGGTATCTGTATATCTATCAGCAAGGTGCTTGCCATCATGTTTATACCAGCAGTACCAGGCTAGTCAAATTGAGTCATTTGCTTATTTGTATGCTAGTTTTTATGGCATTATTTTAGCAGCAAATGTCCAGCACACATTCAGTGACTGCCTGCCCTGATAAATCTGCATCAGCACTACGAATTTGATACGTTAATAACTGTGAATTCAATGTAGAACTATTTTACTCTGGACAAGGGTGATTTATTACAACAAAATATAGTAGGATATTACTGAATTCTTCTGAAACCTACACATGCACAGTATTGGCAACAGTGCATGCTTCTTTACATGTAACTGTACTTTATTTCTCGGATTTTCAACAGATTTCAGATATCAGCTGAATAACTATCCACTGTTTATTGCACACACAAGTCTCAGAAGCTTTACTGTGTTAACACCTCAAGTGTATAATAACAGTTCATATTCAGAGTTAAGTTATGCATAGAAATTGAGGATTTATACCAAAATTGTGCCTAGCAGGAATTCAGACCTCAGGCACACTTTGTTGCTATTTAGATATTTGTGTGGGAATTTCATTCATGGGGCAGACTTTGCCTAAATAACACAATTGCCAGATCTAGTGCTATTTCAAAAACTGACATATAATCAGTATGGAAGCTATAAAATTGCAGGGATTATTGCGATAATTAGGATTGTTTATGTAGCCATATATCGCCAAAATTGCCATATAATGCCAATCTATATGTATTGGAGTAAACTCCAGTAAGATTATTTGTATAATGAAATGACTATTTTGAATTTTAAAATGGTCTCTATCTTCTATGTATTACACTGTATTCTATTACTACTTTCCCCAGTGTGCACACCAGTTGAAACTGAATATTACTGCACATGTGAGGATCAGTATTTTTGGCCATATGATAACTGTGCATATCATGGCTGTTATACCTTAAGCGAAGGAGCATGCAACTGTATTGGGGGCTTATCCAATGGTGAACAGATGTGTGTGCCAGAAAGTGGTAGGAGAAACGTTTTGTTGTATATAGATATATCTAGAAGATTACAATGTTTTCTTGTGCTTACTTGACTATTGTCTTTTTCATAGAACTGCAAATGTTTGACTTTATCCTTGATATTGAAATTAATGCCACAAGCACAGAAGTGACAAGTGAACTAAAGGATCTTCTAGAAGGATTCAGTTTCCCACATTTTTTTGAAGTTTCGAAGGTGAACATTACAACTGGTAAGAATTAGACATTTTCGTATGTTTGAGGCAAATTTGACTGAAAATGTACATGAATATAGTTGAAATGGCAATCTTGTAGTTGACATATTCTTGGAAATATAGGTGCTAGTAAAGATATATTTGACACTGTTGATAATTATCTCAAAGTAGATTTAAAATGATGTAAAGAGCATTTTTTTTTTCTCCTCTGAACTTTGTTTCTGGTTTTCCACAGTGTGCAGTTTGAATGGTGCTGAATATCAGTGCATCTGTGAGGATCAGTTTTTCTGGCCATGTGAAAAGTGCACACTATATGGATCTTGTGATAATGTCACCAATGGCTTGTGTAGTTGCATCGACGCTATTCCAAATGATGGACAGTTCTGTCAACTAATCAATGAACTGACATGTAAGTATGACAAAAATAAAGCATTTAAATGTGAACATCTGAAGGACACTATCATTTGGCAAATTTCCAAGGAAAAATATTCATTTGATATCAGTTCAAAAACATGTAATAGTATTGACAGGTTCTACTTTAGTACTTTATTTTACATAATATCTTGTCCTGACTTCATAGATACCTTGGCATGTCCATCTTCAACAAGCACAACAGGTAAATCTCCAAGATGAACTTTTTGCTTGTGTTCTTTCTTTCTTTCTTTCTTTCTTTCTTTCTTTGTTTCTATTTTTTATTAATGAAATACATAATACAGTAAATGGCAGTTCACCATATGAGCCAATTTGTAATGTCTTGAAAAAGAAAGAAACACTGGTGTACCAGACACTGAAAAGTGGCCAAAGCAAACAATTGCAGTTCATGGCAGAAACACTGAGAGCTGTGTAGACAAAAAAAAAGTGGATAATCGAAAAGAAATACTGAGATGGGCCACAAAAATTATGAAACCAAGACTAACCTTTACCAAAGTGATGGAAAATTCAAAGCATGGAGAAAGAAAGGAACTTGATACAAAACCTATGAGTTCATTAGTCAAGCATGGTGGAAGTAATGTATGATTTGGGATTGCATGGCTACTTCTGGAACAGGCTCACTAATCTTTATTGAAGACATGATAGTAGCAGGAGAATGAATGCAGATGTATACAGAAACATTTTGTTTGCAAATTTACAGTGAAATGCATCCAATTTAATTGGGATGAACTTCATGATGTAGCAGGACAATGAGCCAAAACACAGTATTAACACAACAAATGACTTTAGGTTTTACATTTAGAGTCAACAACCAGATCTCAAATCGATCAATCAATTAATACATTCATCTCCTGAAATGGAGACCCTGAAAAACAAACAACAGCTGAAAAAAGCTTAGGTAGCATCAAAATAATGCAACAGTTTGGTGGTTGAAACAGTGCGTTGCTGGCTCAATGCAATTATTGCAAGAACAATAAGATTTTTAAGGCTATTTGTCCAATAATTTTCTTCAATTAGAAATTTGGTATTGTCTGCCACCAAAGGTTCCATGTTTTAAATTAAACACATTTAAATGAAATTATCTTAAAATTACATTTGCACAAGCTGTATTCATAAGCTGAAATTCTGATCTATCATTTCATATGCTTATCTTTCAATCTCAAACCCAAATGTCTTCATCCTATAGCAAAGAATAGTTTTGCCGCTCCCTTTTTTTATTTAATTTTTCATTTAAAAACTAAATTACATCTAATTCATTAGCAGAGCATTTTACCTATAGGCAAGGTTGTAAGATCTCTTTCTGATATTAGATATATTAATATTTATTTATGTTTTACAATTTTTTTTGTTTTGTTAAGTCACTACAGCACCATCCACATCTACAGATGCCATACCCACACATGGCACAACCATCACAATCACACCAACTACAGCCATTCAAACCGCAACTACTACAATTACAGCCACCTCAACCACAGATACAACAACTACAGCCAGCACACCCACAATATTCATAACTGATACAATCATATATGAAACAAGCACACCCATTCAAACTCAACCTATTACAAATACATCCACCACTTCAAGTACAATTAACACACAAACTACTACACCCACAGACACCAAAAGCACCACAATGATAACTGCTACAACACCAGACACTACACCCTCAGCTATGCCAACTACAATCTCAACAATCACAATTGATACCACCACAGCTTTTAAAATCACAACCCTCCCAATTCCAACCAACACCACAGACACCACACAAACCATCACTGCCGCAACTATAGACAGCACCACAGCCAAAACAAACAAACCCACCACAGTGACAACTGCTATTACATCAGATGCCACAGACACTACAATCATAACTGATACATCAACAAACACTATACTCACAACTGCCCCAACTACAGCCTCAACTATTGCATCTGAAACAACCACAGATGTTACATCAACAGACATTATAAGCACAGCTGCCCCAACTGCAGCCACAACAATCACAACTGATATAACCACAGACATCACAACCACAACAAACCCATTAACCATGACCACAGACACTGCAACTACAGACACTATGCCCACAACTGCCCGAGCCTCAACAATCACAACCGTTACAACCACAGATGCCAGAACCACAGCTTTCCAAACCACAACCATTGAAGTCCCAGAAAACACCACAGAGACTGCAACTACAGACACTCCACAAACCATCACCACCACAAAATATAACACTACTGCAAACATAGACAAAACAGACAAAGCCACCACAGTCGAAACTGCAACATCCACAGACACAACTGCTACAAACGGAGAAATCACAAGCACATATGCAACATCTGCAAACACTATATCTACAGCTGCCCCAACTACAGCCACAACAATCACAACTGATACAATCACAGAGGACACAACCACAGCTCTACAAACCACAACCCGAGCAAATCCTGTAGCCAGCACTACAGACACTGCAACAACAGACACCACACAAACCATCACTACAACAACCATAGATAGCTCTACTGCAACCATAGGGAAAACAAATGACATCACAGAAACAACATCAGTTACAACATCAGATGCTACAAACACAGAAACCACAATAACTGATACATCAACAGACACTTTATTCACAACTACCCCAATTACAGCCTCAACAATAGCAGCTGATAGAACCATAGCTCTTCAATTGACAATCCAAACAAACCCTGTAGCGAACACCACAGAGACTGCGATTACAGACACCACAAAAACCATCACCGCCACAACTATAGATAGCACTACTGCAAACATAGGGAAGACAAACAGCGTCACCACAGTCGTGACTGTTACATCAGAATCCACAAACACAGAAACCACAAACACATCTGCAACATTCACAGACACTACATCTACAACTGCCCCAACTACAGCCTCAACAATCACAACTGATACAGTCACAGAGGACACAACCACAGCTCTACAAACCACAACCAAAGCAAACCCTGTAGCCAGCACTACAGACATTGCAACAACAGACACCACACAAACCATCACTGCAACAACCATAGATAGTACTACTGCAACCACAGGGAAAACAAACATCGTCACCAAGGTCACGACTGTTACATCAGATTCCACAAACACAGAAACCACAAGAGTGACTGATACATCAACAAACACTATATCCACAGCTTCCCCAATTACAGACTCAACAAACACAGCTGATACAAGCACAGTTCTTCAATCCACAACCCGAGCAAACCCTCTAGCCAACATCACACACACTGAAATTACAGAAACCACAAAAACCATCACCGACACAACTATAGATGGCACTACTGCAACCACAGAGAGGACAAACAAAGTGACAACAGTCACAACTGCTACAAACAGAGAAACAACAAACCCATATGCAACATCCACAGACACTATATCCACAACTGCCCCAACTACATCCATAACAATCACAACTGATACAATCCCAGAAGACAGAACCACAGCTCTACAAACCACAAACCTAGCAAACCCTGTAGCCAGCACTATAGACATTGCAACAACAGACACCACACAAAGCTTCACTGCAATGACCATAGATAGCACTACTTCAACCATATTGAAAACAAACAACATCATCACAGTAACAGCTGTTACAACATCAGATGCCACAAACACAGAAACCACAAACACATCTGCAACATCCACAGACACAATATCCACAACTGCCCTAACTACAGCCACAACAATCACAACTGATACAATCCCAGAGAACACAACTACAGCTCTACAAACCACAACCCTAACAAACCTCGTAGCCATTACTACAGACATTGCAACAACAGACACCACACAAACCATCACTGCAACAACTGTAGATAGCACTACTGCAACCATAGCAAAGACAAATGTAGCCACCACATTAACAACTGCTACAACATCAGATACCACAAACACAGAAACCGCAATCATAACTGATACATCCACAGACAGTATACCCACAGCTGCTCCAACTACAGCCTCAACAATCACAACTGATACAATCCCAGAGGACACAACCACAGCTCTACAAACCACAACCCTAACAAACCCCATAGCCAGTACCACAGACACTGCAGCAACAGGCACCACACAAACCATCACTGCAACAACTGTAGATAGCACTACTGCAACCATAGCAAAGACAAATGTAGCCACTACATTCACAACTGCTACAACATCAGAAACCACAAACACAGAAACCACAATCATAACTGATACATCCACAGACATTATACCCACAGCTGTCCCAACTACAGCCTCAACAATCACAACTGATACAATCCCAGAGAACACAACTACAGGTCTACAAACCACAACCCTAACAAACCCCATAGCCAGTACCACAGACACTGCAGCAACAGGCACCACACAAACCATCACTGCAACAACTGTAGATAGTACTACTGCAACCATAGGGAAGACAAATATAGCCACCACATTCACAACTGCTACAACATCAGAAACCACAAACACAGAAACCGCAATCATAACTGATACATCCACAGACAGTATACCCACAGCTGTCCCAACTACAGCCTCAACAATCACAACTGATACAATCCCAGAGAACACAACTACAGGTCTACAAACCACAACCCTAACAAACCCCATAGCCAGTACCACAGACACTGCAGCAACAGGCACCACACAAACCATCACTGCAACAACTGTAGATAGCACTACTGCAACCATAGCAAAGACAAATGTAGCCACTACATTCACAACTGCTACAACATCAGAAACCACAAACACAGAAACCACAGTCATAACTGATACATCCACAGACATTATACCCACAGCTGTCCCAACTACAGCCTCAACAATCACAACTGATACAATCCCAGAGAACACAACTACAGGTCTACAAACCACAACCCTAACAAACCCCATAGCCAGTACCACAGACACTGCAGCAACAGGCACCACACAAACCATCACTGCAACAACTGTAGATAGTACTACTGCAACCATAGGGAAGACAAATATAGCCACCACATTCACAACTGCTACAACATCAGAAACCACAAACACAGAAACCGCAATCATAACTGATACATCCACAGACAGTATACCCACAGCTGTCCCAACTACAGCCTCAACAATCACAACTGATACAATCCCAGAGAACACAACTACAGGTCTACAAACCACAACCCTAACAAACCCCATAGCCAGTACCACAGACACTGCAGCAACAGGCACCACACAAACCATCACTGCAACAACTGTAGATAGTACTACTGCAACCATAGGGAAGACAAATATAGCCACCACATTAACAACTGCTACAACATCAGATACCACAAACACAGAAACCGCAATCATAACTGATACATCCACAGACAGTATACCCACAGCTGCTCCAACTACAGCCTCAACAATCACAACTGATACAATCCCAGAGGACACAACCACAGCTCTACAAACCACAACCCTAACAAACCCCATAGCCAGTACCACAGACACTGCAGCAACAGGCACCACACAAACCATCACTGCAACAACTGTAGATAGCACTACTGCAACCATAGCAAAGACAAATGTAGCCACTACATTCACAACTGCTACAACATCAGAAACCACAAACACAGAAACCACAGTCATAACTGATACATCCACAGACATTATACCCACAGCTGTCCCAACTACAGCCTCAACAATCACAACTGATACAATCCCAGAGAACACAACTACAGGTCTACAAACCACAACCCTAACAAACCCCATAGCCAGTACCACAGACACTGCAGCAACAGGCACCACACAAACCATCACTGCAACAACTGTAGATAGTACTACTGCAACCATAGGGAAGACAAATATAGCCACCACATTAACAACTGCTACAACATCAGATACCACAAACACAGAAACCGCAATCATAACTGATACATCCACAGACAGTATACCCACAGCTGCTCCAACTACTGCCTCAACAATCACAACTGATACAATCCCAGAGGACACAACCACAGCTCTACAAACCACAACCCTAACAAACCCCATAGCCAGTACCACAGACACTGCAGCAACAGGCACCACACAAACCATCACTGCAACAACTGTAGATAGCACTACTGCAACCATAGGGAAGGCAAATATAGCCACCACATTCACAACTGCTACATCAGATACCACAAACACAGAAACCACAATCATAACTGATACATCCACAGACAGAATACCCACAGCTGCCCGAACTACTGCCTCAACAATTGCAGATGATACAACCACAGATGTCACAACCACAGCTTTCCAAATCAGAACCATCAAAATACCAGTAAACAGCACCACAGAGACTTCAACTACAGACACTCCACAAACCATCACCACCACAACTATAGATAACACTACTGCAAACATACTCAAAACAAATAAAGCCACCATTGTCACAACAATCACAACTGATATAATAACAGAGATCACAACCACAGGTTTTCAATCCACAACCAGAGCAATCCCTGTGGTAAACACCACAGAGACTGCAATTACAGACAACATACAAACCATCAACACCACAACTATAGATAACACTACTGATACCATATCCAAAACAAGCAAAGCCATTACAGTCACAACTGCTGCTACCACAGATGCAACAAACACAGACACCACAATCATAACTGCTACATCCATAGACACTATACCCCTGGCTACCCCAACTACATCCTCAACAATCACAACTGATACAACCACAGATGTCACAGACACCACAAACACAAGTCTTAAAATCACATCAATTGCAGCCACAGCCTCTACAACCACAGATACTACAACTACTTACATGACCACAGATAACACAGCCGACCAAATCACAACTGTTGCAACCACAGCGGCCAAAACCACACGGACCACAATCAAAACTGATTCAACCACAGAAGCCATACCCACACCTATACTAATATACACTATACTACCTACTACTAACACAGATACTACAAGCACAAGTCTTCAAACCACAGCAACTGCAACCACAATCTCTACAACCACAAACATCACAGATTCAAACTCTATACCAACTACTTTTTTAACTACAGTCACAACAATCACAACTGATACAAACACTACAAACGCTCTCCAAACCACAGTCATCCCAATCCCACTCACCAACACCATTGATGCAGCAACTACAGACCCCACAACAACCACTGTCACCCCAAACACACCAGTAAAAATGACTGCATCAACAGCCACTGCAAACACAACCACGCTCACAACTGCCCCAAAACAAGGTAAGATTTCAAACCATTAAATCTTGGTGAAGATAAATTTTCAACAATTTTTCATCTATTGTATATTATGTATATCCTTTCTGTATATCACCCAACACAAAGTGAATTAATGATTTGGTGATTTGGTAATGAATTAATGAGGGAACATGTACACCTATCAGCCATAACAGTATGAGCACTGACAGGTGAAGTGAATAACACTGATCTCCTCATCATGGCACCTGTTAGTGGGTGGGATATATTAGACAGCAGGTGAACAATTTGTCCTTAAAGTTGATGTGTTAGAAGCAGCACAAATGGGCAAGTGTAAGGATTTGAGTGAGTTTGGCGAAGGGCCAAATTGTGATGGCTAGACCACTGGATCAGAGCATCTCCAAAACTGCAGCTCATTGATGCACATGGGGAGTGAAGGCTGGCCACTAATGGCCATTAAAAAAGTTAATGCTGGTTCTGATAGAAAAGTGTCAGAATACACAGTGCATCATAGTTTGTTGCATATGGGGCTGCATAGCTAAAGACCCCTGTGCACCGCCAAAAAGCAGCAACAACGGGCACATGAGCATTAGAACTGGACCATGGAGCAATGGAAGAAGGTGGCCTGATCTGATAAATCACGTTTTCTTTTACATTACGTGGATGGCCGGGTGCGTGTGCTTCACTTACCTGGGGAACACATGGCACCAGGATACACTATGGGAAGAAGTCAAACTGGCAGAGTCAGTGTCATGCTTTGGGCAATGTTCTACTGGGAATCCTTGGGTCCTGCCATCATGTGGATGTTTCTTCGACACATACCACCTTCCTAAGCATTGTTGCAAACCATGTACACCCTTTCATGGAAACATTATTCCCTGATGGCTGTGGCCTCTTTCAGCAGAATAATGTGCCATATCACAAAGCAAAAATGGTTCAGGAATGGTTTATGAAATTAACACAATTAAATGAAAATTAAGCAATTAAAGGTATGCTTAATTTCAAATGCATTAATGTACATTTACATTTTATTCCTTTTGTTTTTTTTTCACCCACAGACACCCGTGTCATTGGGTTCTCAATGACAATAAACAGAGAATTTGACACTGCACTCACTGATAAAACAAGTGAAACCTTCAAAAAAGTTAAAGCAACAATTGAGAGTTCAGTAAGTGGCACACAGTAAAAGTATCAGTGCATACTTCAGCTTTTATTTAGAACTATGCAAGCAGGGAATTGAACACTTGGGGTTTGCTGTAGTGAGAAAACAATCCATGCCAGGGTGATGCCATAAAGTCTGATACAATTTACTGTTACCATTGATACAGAGAAGTGTTTTATTCCTCTTATACTACAGCAATTTCCCAGTTATTACAATTATTAATAAACAAATGACACAACATCCTTTTTATCCATTTATTGTTACTTATATATTGGTACATCTATTGAAACCTACTGTTATCCCTTACTATACTTTATAGTATCTATAAACAGACTTTCCCTGACAAAAAGCTTTAGCTGACAAAAAGCTAATACAGAGATCTCTTAGGAGACTTATAATAGATCTCTGTATTAACAATTATATGCATTTCTTTTTAAATACTTGTATATTTTTAATGTTAGATTATGTGGAACATCCATCATACATCTCCTTTTGAATGAGCTGTTACTGCAGAAACAATAATATTAGAATAACCATTTATTAATGTAAACTTGTCTTTGAAATTACAGACAGAACTACTGTTATAGAAAAACAATTCAGCATGTTTTAATTCAAGAACTGAGCATGTGTATTTTTCAGATTGATGAAAGTTACAGAAGCTTACCTGCCTATCAGGCCAAATCAGCCAGTGTGAATGCTTTCAGGTAATGTTATTTCTTGCATTATCACTATTTTTTTGTCCAGGTCGGTAGATAGATAGATAGATAGATAGATAGATAGATAGATAGATAGATAGATAGATAGATAGATAGATAGATAGATAGATAGATAGATAGATAGATAGATAGATAGATAGATAGATAGATAGATAGATAGATAGATAGATAGATAGATAGATAGATAGATAGATAGATAGATAGATAGATAGATAGATAGATAGATAGATAGATAGATAGATAGTCTTTTCAAACTTTCCTGAAACCTTATGAAACTGCATCACTCATACAACATGTAATTTCTGGCATGGTTGTTGACTTTTTTCTTTTTTTGTCATAATAAGTGATGTTCTATGTTTTGACAGGGCTGGCAGTGTGATTGCAGACTTCAACATTAATGCAACTAGCGACAACCTTAATTTGTCATCGGCAAACCAACAACTTGCTAGCAATCTCCGTTCACTGGGATTCAACATAAGCAATGATGCATTCAGTCACAGTGGTAGGAACATTACTCTCTTCTTATTATTGAGTCTTCTTCTTCATATTATTATTATTATTATTATTATTATTATTATTATTATTATTATTATTATTCATTTTTGCAATCCAGCACACTTTCCCATTCTGTATAGCATTTAGAAAATGAAAAGAAGCATCAAAACCTCAAACATGTGCATGGCTCTGTGTTTCAGTGGCAGATGGTCTATATAAAAATAAAGACCAAATATATCCTGGGCAGGATATTATACTGACCTGTAACACATCAGCAAAGAACACCATTAAGTGGACGAAGAATAGAATTGAAATAAATATGTCTGATAGATATATAATTAATCAAAATGTGCTCACTGTGAAAAATACCACTCCCGAGGACAGTGGTAAGTAAAAATGACTTCTATGTGGTAAACAACTTTTCATACATTTTACATTTTAAAGTCTTAGGTACAATTTTAAATGTGTAAATATTACCTTATGAATTATTTGAATTAGTTTTCCATACAACTATTTCTGAATCCAAAAATCCATATCCAGCATCTTTTTTTTTTAATTTAAAAGCATTACTCTATTTTATCCAGTGGGTACAAGAAACGTTTATAGTCTTTTAGTTGAAGTTTTCCTTCAACCACCAAGTATATATATTTATATATATATATATATATATATATATATATATATATATATATATATATATATATATATATATATATATATATATATATCTTGTTCTTGTGTTCTCATATTTATATCTTATACATGATTATGTAGATTGCTGTCATTTAAGTACTAAAATACAATTTTAATACATTTTAATCAGTGATATTGTTTAGAATTTCTATATTAATCTCCTTTTCTTTCAAAATGTTCAGGTCAGTATGAATGTAGCACAATAGAGAACTCAATACCCTATGTGATCTGGCAAAGGATTATGATTCCAGAGCCCAATATCCAAGTGAGCAATGACAAATTTGTAAAATGTGAGAATTCAACAATTATGCTACAGTGTTGTGTTCAGGAGAGCTATGAAGTGAAATGGAGCATTGACCCTGCAGCCTGCATTCAACCTTCAACAGGTCACACATTTCTAATATATTAGGTGCTCAAATATAAAAGCAAAACATTATTAATATCAAATATTTAGCCTAGCTACACCATTTAAATATTTATAATTTGTACTTTATGTTTAACCAGTTTAATCATTATTACTTTATACAGCTCCCCCAAAAGGCTGCATAGTATGTGGCTATAAAATGAACACACAGGAATGTGAGACTAAGGAGAAGATATCAGTCACGTGTCAACTTATTAAAAATGATTACAAGGCACAGAAAATCACAATAAATACAGTCAATGGATGTGAGTAATCCTTCATTTTTTTAAATAACATTTTTCTTTTAAATATAAATATAGAACATTAGATATAACTTTGACTTAATGGGCATGATTATCATAAATCTGGGTGACTATTTTCAATGCTAATTAATTAAAAATGATATGAAATATGAATAAGACAGCATTTATATTTGTATGCATTTGTGGTTAGTGATTTTCTGAGTTAATTTTTTAAGTATAAATTACTTATTGATCTGATTTTTATTAAAAAATATTTTTTTAGTTTTCTTTTTTACTTGGAAATGGGAAATGTACTCCTTGTGCTCAAAAGTTTAATTTTCCTTGAAATTTTGAGACTTTCTCATTTGTAACATCATTCCTATAGCATTTACCTGCTCTGATGATATATTTGGACTTGGGAATGTGAATGACGTACATGTTGGGGACTGTAATGAAGGCATGGTTGGCCATCGAACAGCTAAGTGTGACTCAACTGGACAGTGGCAAACTATAGATACCAACTGTGTCCTGCGAGTCATTCAAACTCTAAAAGACAAAGCTGAGGTAATCAGATTTTATTTCAGTTTTATTTCCAACAACACAAAGGAAATGATCTCAGTTATGTGATTTTCTGCATATCATTTTTTTCTTTAGATCTTAACACCCATTGAGCTCCCACAATTTATGGATACTCTCAGTACTGCAACTGAAACAAATGCTCCAAATATAACAACATCTTCATCGGCCATATTAACAATTGCTGCCATTCTGAAAACCATTGCCAATATCTCCCAAACAATTTTAGTCGATGAACCCATTATGACCGTAAGTATAGTCTTGTTTTTTGTTCTTGTCACTCATCTGTCTTTCAAAACTTAAGCATAAAGAAAAATGATCAATTTTGTTTCTAATTTGTAATGCCATATTTTGCCATATTTGATTATATGTACTCTTTCTAATAAACATTTACATTTTAAGGGTTTCCTACAAACAGTGGAAGTCATTGGGTCAGTAGATGCACGGAAAGCATGGATGGATTTAAATCAAAACAGTACAACCAGAAATGCCAGTTCTGAACTTCTGGAGTCCATTGAAAGTATTGCACGCAGACTCTCAGATAAACACGTTGAGATAATGACCACCTCTACTCATCTCCAAAAAAATAACATCACTGTCCCATTTTATGGAGTATTTGGTAATAAATCATCGACCCATATAGGCATTCAAACGATGAGTAAACAGACTTTCATAACCATCCTAGTGTTTTCAGCACTTGACAATGTCTTACCTGTTCGAATGGCCTACAATAACAGTCCAACTAACACCAGCATCAATGGAGATGTAGCCATGATTGAACCAAAGTCAATAATTAACAACATCTCCTTTTCTTTCGCCATCAAAAATAAGACACTGGGAAATCCTCAGTGTGTCTTTTGGAACTTTAGTCTTCTGAATGGTACTGGTGGATGGGACTCAACTGGATGTCAGTTGAAGTCATTAGTGAATGAAACTGAAAAATATACATGTGAGTGCAATCACACAACCTCTTTTTCAATCCTGATGTCACCATACACCATGGATGAAATCCAAGCCATTATCTTAGACTATATAACCTACATTGGTGTTGGCATTTCAATGGGCAGCTTGATTTTGTGCCTCATCATTGAAATCATTATATGGAAAGCTGTGACAAGAAATGACACATCCTACATACGCCATGTCTCCATAGTCAACATCGCTGTCTCTCTTCTGATTGCAAATATATGCTTCATCATTGGAGCAGCTGTTGTTAAACAAGAGAGTCCCTGCAGTACAGCAACCTTCTTCATGCACTTCTTTTATCTTGCCCTTTTCTTCTGGATGTTGCTGTCAGCACTCTTGCTCCTCTACCGTACCCTCATGGTCTTTTCCAGAATGACCAGAGGAACAATGATGGGCATAGGCTTCACTGTCGGCTATGGAGCCCCGTTAATCATTGCTGTCATTACTGTGGCATCTACAGCTGGAAACAAAGGATACATTCAACAAGATTACAATTGTTGGCTGAACTGGAAAGAAACGAAGGCCCTCCTGGCATTTGTGATTACTGCTCTGACGATTGTAGCTATAAACTTCATGGTGCTTATTGTGGTTCTGTGTAAGATGTTGAGAAGAGGAGTTAATGCTTCTGTTCAGCCAGATGAGAAACATCCCCTCTTGGTCATTGCTAGATGTGTGGCGATTTTAACACCTCTCTTTGGTCTAACGTGGGGATTCGGCATTGGGACCATGTTGTCGGACAAGTTTGGCATTCACGTTGTGTTCGCTTTCTTTAATTCACTGCAGGTACTAATGATATTCTCTTTGTATTTATAATGACATAGTAAAGATGATAGCAGAACTGAGCTGATCAAACTAATCCATAAATTTGTCTCTTTAAAGGGTTTCTTTATTTTGCTGTTTGGCACATTACTGGATAGTAAGGTATATGCTCTTATTTATGGATGGGGGTACAATAAAAAAAAAAAAGAATAATAAAAAAAACAAAAATACTTTTATATTACTTGTTTTGTGGTTGCAGGTCCGAGAAGCCCTGGCAGGAAGGTTGGCTCTGAGTAACTTAAGCTCTAACCCCACAAGGGTAAATACTTTTTAACTGAGTCCTACAACTCCTTGGAATTTTACATTCAGCATTTAAAATGAACTTTTTATTCTACAGAGCACAAGTGCAGGATCAGCACTCTCACACAGACTTCCATTCATTCAGAGGTTATGGCGGAGAGGTATGTTACGGAACTGAAAGTGGATTAATACACACATGAAATTTAAGCTTCTTAGTTAATACGAAGGTTAATATATCACTAAAACTTCAGACTTGGTATATTATTATTGCATTTTTAACATTTTATCACTGTCATTTGGTTTAATATCAGGCATGTTACACACAGGATTAATAAAGCAAATAAAGAAGTGCTTACGTTGGTCCCTTCGTCTTCAGTTTAGCCGCTGAATCTCCAGTTACTGATTTTGGATTTATTATTAGGCCAGGTCTGTTAAGGTGACGGCCAACCATGACCAAAAATAGCAATGAGTGAAATACTAGAATTATTTTCACCCATGCCTGTGCTGATTTAACAATAAGAAGATTAGAGTTATTAGCAAAGGATTAACTTACTATACTCACAGTCTTTGAATTGAACAACAATGGAAAAATAGCACAAGAATGACGTGGCAGAAACCTTTTAAAGACACAAGAACTCACTCACTTCAAAGTCATCAGATTTTGTTATTGGCATTCAGCATGGAAACCAGGAAACTGCCCTGGTGTTTTGGAACAAAAGAAAAGAACAACTAATTGTTTATTATTATTATTTATTTATTTTTTTTATAATGATTTAATGCCAAATTATAAAAAATATGACTGACAAACCTAATTTCTGATATATCGCACAATTTACTGAAACTACACAGTGCATACAATATCAGTTTCTTCATTAATGAGAAGTAATGTGAACAAAATTTCACGAATCACTTGAAATCTTTTAAAAATCTTTTACATGTTTGCACTGCCGCTAACATTCTGCTCTCTTGCAGATGTGTACCGTGTATCCGAAGGTGGCATTTCACCTCCGTCTTCAAGCAACTCCTATAGAGCTGTTTAGCTTCGTTATCTAATGTGGCCCAAAGTTTCATCTGTATATTTAAGAGCTTATTTTCTTGGTGACCTCAATGCTCATGAAATTAATTTAACTAGACTTTGTTGGTTATTCAAGACAATACGATATGACACGGTATTTATTTTGTTTTAGAAGAACAAGCATTAAACCTGTCCTTACTTATCATGTGATATTACACATTTACAATAAATAATTCTTATTAACTATCTAGCGATGCATTTCTAAGCCATGGTTTTCAATGTGTGATCTTGAATTTTGAATCTTGTGTGTTTGTTATTATTTTCTGTTTGCTTTTCAGGTTATGAATCCTGGTAAATTAGCTAGTAAATTTGTATTGTTGCATCTGTGAATGTTTTCTAAGTTGTTCCACATGTTTGTATCTACTTAGGGACTTGAAGAAAATGACAGACAGCACCTTATCACGTTTTCACATATCCAGTGTTTTCTGAATTCTCTAAAACAAATAAAAAGTTTAGTATAAAAATTTCCACACAACGCCATCACATTTGCTTTGACCGTCACTGGTCGTTAATGTTAGGACTTGTGGCTACGGTTATCACACCATTTGCATTTCTCAAATTTCAGGTCAAATTTCTTACAGGTTCAGATCCTACAAACGGATCTGTTACAAATACGAAGCTCAAAAAACTCTCACGACTCAGGTCTTTCCATCCAACATCCAGTAGCCTTGAACCGATTCAGTGAAATGAAATGAATGTCTTTTTAAATATGGAGGCACATTTAAGTAAAACGTGAATTATTCCGTTTTCCAGTCTGCAGTAGAAAACACCAACATGGAAGGACTGAAAATAAGTGATGACATTTTACAGCTAGCTTGATTAAACAAGCCATTTAGTTGTCAAGTGTCATAATCATCACTACTTTTAGCTCAGTCATTGTTTGCATGTTCCCTTCAGAACAAATATCTCTAAAGGTTTTTCTTTTAAGTGAATGGGCACAAAACCCCAGAGTCACGCTTGCAAAATCTAGCAGGAAGCCTTCCCAGAAGAGATTATAATTATAAAAGGAGAGATCACACACACAAGCGTGATGATCAGGTGTCTACAGACTTGTGGCCAAACACTTGGCAGGATTCTACAGGATTCTGAAGGAATTTGGCAGGAGTTGACAGATTTGTATCATCCAGGGCCACTCCTTCCTGGATCCTTAACCCTGGAGGATACAAATTTCCCTCAGACTGAAGAAGCTGCTTGGAAGTCCAGTTGGCATGATTCAACTTCCAGATAACCGCACCTGGATGACCGAGAATCTTCAGACACATTTTGACCATAAAGTGCATTAAACCTGTGATGTACTTAGTGTGATAAAAAGTTTTTCTTTTTTCCTTAGATTTAACACCGGCACATGTCTAGTTACGTGGATCCGTTCTGATTGGACTGATATCACGCAAGTTCTGCATAATTAAACAGAAAGATCTGCACACTAGTACAAACCAATGACGTTTATTTTGCAGTCACAATGCTTACACTATATGTAGCAGACATCCAAACAATTCAACCAGCTACCTTATCACTCAGAAAGGACTCCACGTGCGCGCGCACACACACACACACACACACACACACACACACACACCAAAACAGAGACACATTCACATCAGGGAACCAAAAAAAAAAAAAAAAAGAAAAATAAGGAAACTTAAATGAGTGTTGGACATGGTTAAAGAGATGAGCTAGTTCTTCACAAACAGTTAGCAGCAGCATGTTGAGAAATAGCACAAGTCGCTAAAATATTCCATTCTGGTTCTGTTTCTTTTGTAAATCTACCATATTTCTAATGCAATATTTCTTTGTTGGTTTAAAAAAAATGGAATTCTTCAGATGGAAAAAATAACTTTTTTTTAAGTGGGGTGAAGGGGTGAGGGGCAAGCTAGAGGCAAAATGGCAAGTGTGATCAGCTCTTGCTTTAATAATGTTTAGTACCAAGTTGTGTGGGTTTTTTTTGTTTCTGTAAGTACACCGTCGTGAACTCGAAGGGGGCACCAGTTTGTGGGATTAAAAAAAAAGAAAAAAAAAGAAAGAGAATTGGTGATAACATGAGCAGGCTGATCGAATTCCTCCACAATCATTAGTCATTTTGTACTTTGCAGTCCTTCAGACAAAGAACGGGTTGCTCCCGCCTTACGTCTTTGTTTTTAACACGCCCTTGTTGACTTCCCCCTTGGTTGATTCCCACTCCAACTGAAACATCAGCTATTAAGATTCAGAGAACGAAGAGTTCAGAAGGAATTTCAATCCGACAGGTTCCCTTTGTAAAACAACTAAATGAGTGATGAAATTGTTTAAGTTTCAAACAGGAGCAATAAATATTTCAGAAATCTGATTGTCCATGCTCAAATAAATGTTTATTCCTCACATAATATCTGAACTTTACCCTGCTAATTGGGATGTAGATGACAGAGTTGGAATGAATCAAGTCGAGCATCGAAAAATGTCAAAACGCTTCAGTCAGCAGGGGAACTCAACGTGGGTGGCTAAAAGCAGGACATACACTCTAAATGAAGATGCCACAAACTCAATAGATTGTTTTAAGACCTGTTATTGAAACACGTTGCCTTAACAAACTGATACGCCACACAAGTGCCCCCTGGTGGCCATGAACAGGCATTGCTGCACGGCAAAAAAAACATTTATTTACAGTTTCTGGCGCCTTTTGCTCTTCCTTCAGGTTCATCTTGAGGAAAATGTACATCATTTAAAACCTGTAAATCCTCTAATTCCCTAATTCTCAACACAAACACAGATCAAATCCTTCAGTCATTCTGTCTCTCCACACAGACAAGCCACACTTTCAGCACAGCTGCACTAACTACACTGTAAAAAGATCTCGTTTTACCCAATCACACATTTTTCTAGGTTTTTTTTTTTGTCCTTAATTTTGTAATCATTATAAACATCATCAAAAATTGTTATGACAAAAAAAATGTACACTTTCTCCTCTTGCGTGTTTCTATACAAGGCAGGCAGAAGCAGAGCAGCTCGCCCCCTTCCCCCTCACACACACACACACACACACACACACACTCAGGTTTCCCACTTCCCTTATCACCCCACAGAGCTGAAAAAACACACCACACACTCTAAACACGAGCTGATGCCAATCTACATTCCCATATCATAGCATTTAATACACTACTTTCTCTCTCTCTCTCACACACACACACAAACCCTGTTCCGATCCACCCACACACCCACACACACACACCACACAACTCCACACTCCCGATACACACCGTTCCTCACTTTCATGGGTTCTGGAAACTGGCTTTAAAATATGTATATATTTATATGTGTATATATAAAAAGGGAGGAAGGAAGAGTGGAGTGTGTGGGGGGAGAAGAGGGAGGGGCCTGCGGGCCCTAGAGGCGGGGTCTAGTTGAGTGGGCGGAGCCTGCAGCAGAGTGGAATGTCAGCTCATCATGTCGTTGCTGTTGACACCGTACGTGGAATTCTTCATGGAGTCGTTCACTTCTCTTCTAAATACTGAAAGATTCTGCGTGAACCTGTGGCACAGATCGACAAATGCGTTAAAATTAACCTTAATTACTGTTTTCATAAAATAATTTTTTCTAAAATTATTATTATTATAATAAACAGCGGTAAATTATTATTACTCAAGAAATAAATAAATAAATAAATATATATATATATATATATATATATATTCATATTTATAAGCTGTATTTGAAAAGTAAATTTAAATAAAATAAACAAATAAACATTTAAAACAAGAAAGATATGGCACATGAAACTAAAATTTGAACAATTAAAAAGAATGAAGTACAAAATGCAATTAAAAAAAGGTAAATTAAAAAGCTTAAACAGCTCATTGGAGAAAAGCAGGAATGTAAAATCTCTGGGAAGAAAGTGAGTATGAGGCTTCAGTTTGATCATTCAAGCTCTTTACAGGATGTCAAGCCGTTTTCCCGCAGAAACTAACTCATCTGGAACAGAACCTAAAAAGTTGCCTGTAACCTATATTCACGGCAATTTCCATGATTTAAAATAAATGCTCTTGGGTCCCTGAACAGGTTTCGACACACAAGGAAGGAGAGGAGGCTCACCTGTCACGGTTTTTAGTAAGTAAGTTGCGCTCGATTCCCTCCATTAGATTTTCGAAGCATAAGTGCATGGCCTGCTGTTTCTCTGGAGGCTGACTGTTCACAATGCTGTTTCTTAAATCTGCAAAATACTAAACACAAACACGCAGACATGTTTAGTGTACAACTTTCCATTTTCAAAGACATCCCTGCACTTAATGTGTTTTAGTGTGAGTGGTACTGAGCAAAGGACAACTAACTACTTAAACTTACTTTACAGAATGCACCATGTGGTATAACACTAATAGGTTATATGCTAAAAATCTGAAATAGCTACACCAGTTACACATTTTTGTTATTATACTGAATGTCTGCGTTACAAGACCCTGTCCAAGTTGTCACTATATCCAAATGATAGCATTAGAACGAGTGCATTAATATATTTGGCTCACAACCAATATCCTGTATTCTGTCTTACTTCCAGTTGAGTGCAAAAGTTGGCAGCCATATTTAAAAAAAAAAGCTATGTTATCTAACTCAGAGAACCTTTTAAGTAAAATGTTAAACTGTAATATAGTGAGAGGATTTGGTTTGTTGGATGCATTCACACTTGGGAACGTTGCATAAAAATCAGGTTATTCTCACTTTCTCGTTTAGTAAGATGAGGCCGAGCAGAGGCCGAGACATGGACCACTGATTCCTGCAGTCTTCAAAAATGATGATATTCAGTACAGTGGAGAGCATCTGCAGGAGACAGAAGGGAAGAAATAAAAAGAAATTAGAAATCTACAACAACGTCGTCTATGGGGATGCCTTCAGCACCACCAAATCTAGCTGCCAATTTATATTCCAGGAACATCCTCAAAATATACTTTAAACATGAAGGATGCTTCTGAAGATGAAATATTTAAGATACTGTACTCACTGTAACCTCCTGGTTACACAAAGATGACTACAGTTTCATATATAAACTCACACTTCTACACATCACAATAATGACCATCTTGGAACTGAAGGCAAAAATGTGTCTCGTTTCCTGAACATTAATATGCATCTGCACATGATGAACAGAAAGAAATCTAATGAAGAAGAAAATATTTCAGATATTTGAATTTTGCTATGGCCTTCACCCTGTATGAAGCAGTTCATCATTTGGGTCCAATAGAAATCCCATTAAAAGTCAACCACGGTTAACGTACAGTAAAGTTTATTGTTGAACATATCACAATAATGGGAATGGATAAGTGGATGGAAGACAAAAACACAAACAAAAGGAGGACTATCAGTTCCTGAGCATGAATGTGTAACATCTGTGTATGACAAAAAGGAAGTAACTGAAGAAAAGCAGATATTTAACCTTGGTGTGACCTTGACCCTTTTTGTGTCAATTTCAAAACACTACCGAGAATTTCGGACAGGCAAAAACATAATGCTTCCTCATAAACATAATGCTTCCAGCCCTTAGTGGCAGAGGCATAAAAACAGTATTTTTCATAAGGAAAAGGATTTGATGCTAAGCTGATTTCCCCCCCCCCCCAAGTAAACCTCTAGGATTAGAGTATTTCGAGTCAATAATTAATAAAAAGAATAATGTATATTAATAAAGAGGATAAAAGGCAGTGCACTGACCTGCTGGATCATCTCTGGGTGTTGCTGCATGATGTGGAAGAAGCGGTCGCTCTCCTGAGCCATGGGCGCTGCTCTCTTCTTGGTGCTACGTGATAGCTGCTTGAACAAATACGTCACTATGTGATCGAGGCTCGAACAGCAGCCTGTACACACCATCGTATCTGTCAGAGGGTAGGAAAAGGAGTTCAAATCTGTTCTATAATCGTCCGTGCAGATCATACTGAGCCGAGTGATCCATTCACGTTAAGCAAGAGAGAATTTTTTTTTTTTTAACACTTCCACAACAAAACAATGGTGGTTTTATTATTTTAATACAGCAGAGTGTCATGAATATATAGAAGGCAAGATGGAGAAATTAAAATGGTTAAAATACGTAGTTTAGTAGGATAATAAACATAACATCTTAGGACTGGGCAACTCCGGATGAAACGTGCTTCCTTGCAAACTATAACTGCTTCACCTTCTCCCCCTCAAGCCAATTTTGGAAAGGTCTGTGATTACAGATGTATATTTTTATACTCAAATATTGCAATTTATATACCATTGCAAAAGCAAATTACAAATTTATTCAAGTTGTATTTTTTTTTATTTTTAATACAGGGACTTCTATGGCAAATGCTCAACATAAATGGTTTTCTAAGAGGTGGTGTTTCTTCAGTCTGTTTGGAAGAAGTCTCCAGTGTCAGCACTTTGTAACAGATAAAGCTGTAACCTCAGGAGGGATAGGGGACTGAGCAGATTTTCTGTAACAGGGCAAGCTACACTCATGTCTTATTAACCCAGAAAGAAGGGGGGGAAAGAGTAGCTGGTGAGGAGATGACGGTTTGTAGCTGCTATAATGTAAGTGAGAACAGTAACTAAGGTGGTGTTACACTTTTCAGATTAAACTCCCAGTGTGAAAACCCTTCTCAGACATGATGAAAAACTCAGTGTAAACAGATGATGTGTTGTTCATTAACAAGTTGGTCAACCTGCTGTTATAAGAAATCAGTGAATAGCTTAAATGAAATTCCACAATCACATTGTTGATTTCTTTCCTACAACAGCATGTTACCAAATGTTTTTATACATATCAATACCCTGCCTAAGAATGCCTAAGGATCAGGGCTGGTTAAATCATCCAGCACCCTAAATCTAAGCCAGCAAAAGATATTTGCTGATCAACAACCAACCATGTTTTGGCATTTGTTTTATGTAAAAAAACTAAACTAAAATAAACTAAATAAATGAATGAATAATTCATTCATTCTTCAAAGGCAGTCTGATGGTATCATAAATTTGTCACCTACTGAACCAGTGTTAATGTATTCATCGATATAGATTTTTAAGGCACTTTTGAACATTGCTCTGCGTAAGGGCGTCTGCCAAATGCCAGAAATGTAAAGGTGAATGCGAAGTGTGCATTAGCTACAAAACAGGCAGTTCGGTCCATGTCTTCCTAAAAGGAAATGTGTACTGTATATATACACAGTATGTTCTTTCTCTCACCAAGAGCTGTGAGTCCTTCTGAAATGGATGACAGAATGTACAGGACAACGTGAGGTTCGAGGCTTGCGATAAAGTTCATATGATCCTGCGTCAGCACCTCCAGCAGAGAATAATATGACTGACTGAGCTTTGGATAGTCCTGCAAAAATAAATAAATAGACAGACAGATAAATAAGTAATGCTAAGGATGAATACAGCAAAAAAACAAGTTAAATTTTCACCAAAGATCAGTTTTCATCTCACTTTTACTAGCAGCTCATAAAAAAAACAAACAAAAAAAAAACATAAATTAATTTTTCTAAAATCTGACAAGAATTCTTCGTCAAATTTTACTTTCAAGTTTTTCTGAAAATAATTTACTATAATTATTTCAGCCAGGGTTTGCCATCAGAAGTTCTCACCAGCAGGTCGCTGTGTGGGATGGACAGCAGCAGTTTAATGAAGGTTTGAAGAGCGTTATCGAGTGCATCGTCGCCGTAGAGACGAAAAACGCCGAAATTGACGTAGTTTCCGCTGAGCACTGCTTTCAGCATGGAGAAACAGATGGAAATTCCCTTCAGCTTCAGTGCGTACACCTGCTCCTTCGGCACTTCACCCAGAGTCAGGATGCGGTTCCCTTCGGACAAGAACGGAGAAGAACCATTTAGATTTCATCATATTTTTATTCAGTGAATACTACTGTGATAGCAGCTTTCCTGAGTGTTATCATCTGTAGTGCTTTCAGTTATTGACAAACCCACAGTGCCACTTAAAAAGGTGTGAGAGTGTGTGTGTGTGTGTGTGAGAGAGAGTCTTGTTTGACATTCATTTGATATTAGAAATGAGAAAATAAGTGGCATAAATTAATAAATTAGCATTATAACTCAGTCACTTGGTCCAAATTGAAGCTTATTTCCATCATGTGTAACATGCATGCTTCATTTATTCTTCCTGCATTGTGCTGTGCTCCATCCATCTTTCTGTCTTTCTAAACATCCATCAACTCCCCCTCATCCATTCATCTCCCTATTCATCCAACCCAACTAATTTCCCCATCCCTCCATCCGTCCATCTATCCCCACATATCTACCTGTCCATCCATCCATCCATCCAAGCTCATGGCCCATCCATCCTACTCATCTCCCTATACATCCCCCTCATCCACCCTTCTAGTCACCTATCCATTCCATCCATCCATCCATCCCACGTCTATCACAACCTCATCTCCAATCCATTCTTCCATCACACATCCACCCCTTTCAATCTGATCCATCCACCCCACTCATCACCCCATCCATCCTTCCAATTCATCTCCCAATCCAACCAACTCATCTTTCCATCCTCCACCATCCATCTTCTGAATATTGAAATGTACTCCAGATTAAAATCTTCTGAGAGTCTGAGTTTCAGAAAAGTCAGAAAGAGCTTCAATGCCAAGTATGTCTGCGCATACAAGGAATTTGTTTTAGTGTCACAGCTTTGAGTACACGGAGACAACAAAAACAATACACAGACAATAATATGATGAGAGTTTCTACTAAGCTCAGCTCGAGCTCATCCAGACTTACCGTACGTCGTTATCATTTTGCTAGTTTCTCGGAAAAGCAGGATCCCGTTTGGCGAGGAGACGTCGAACTGTAACCTCTGAGACCTGGCAAGAAAATGAGCTCAGAAAATTATTACTCATTCTGAAAGGTCATACAAGACAGACATAGCAAGTCAAAGAGAGGAATGAAAGTGACCTGAATTTCACCTGCAAAACAGAAACACAACGTTACCTGTTATGTACAAGCTCAGCCATGAGTTTGAGCACGGGTGTTGTGCAGGCTGGAACGTGATACCACAGCTCTATTGCTCGCTGAAGGATTGGGATGTACGATGGGTAGCTGTTCCAATTCAGTTAAGAACACAAACACTTTACTCAACAAAAGAGGAAGGAGGAGAAAAAAAAGCAGCTCAATCAGCCAGAAAGGATACATCCAGTCAAAGAGCATCATAAAGCTGGTTTTGGCATTAAAGGCAAAGGCGATTCCCCTCAGGTCCCTCACCAAACCCACCAACGTCCTCTGGAAAGAGAGAAACACCAAATATCAATCTCTCTTCTTTTATAAAACAGTCTTCCTCAGCTGTTTCACAAATTCAGAAAGCTCATTCCTTAACTGCAGGGATAATACTTGCATTTTATATCCCTTTTATTTACATACCAATGGTGTGACACAAAGACTGTTCAGTACTCAAAATATTCCTATCTGTATCAAAAAAAAATTTTCCACCCGCATGAATGTAACGCTTGTGTGACTTTTGTGTTGTGCCCTGAAGCACCTCTAGTCTTAACCAGATGATAAGTCATGAAATGCCTTCACAAGCCTTGTGTGTACATGAGCTCACCTTGGCTTCCTGCTCGTTGAAGGTGTTTGTGCTGAACATCTGAGCGATGGCTTCAAATGCACCAGTCAGTGGAAGCATAAACTGCTCGAACTGGTCCTCATCCTCACCTGTACACACGAGACAATTATTATTTACATTTATAGGCCATTTTTAACCAACACAGAGCGAGAGAAACATACCAAGATCGACCATGAGCAGGCGTCCTAACGCTGTGTAAAACGTGGTTCTGCATCTCATATCGCTCAGATTGGACTGATTGTTTACACCCAGGAAGGAGAAGTGTTCACTCTGTCCAAAATACATGAGAATCTACATCAACATGCTGCAAAAACACACCATAAAAACATATGCTTCCCTGGATTGAGCTTAACAGTGCGTGATGAAAAGGACATACCGTGTGGTTGTTGAGCATGAACTGGACGGCGCTGAGCTTCACCAGTTTCCTCACACTGCTGTACGTGCAGCACAGAGGTTAAGGAAGACAAAACAACACTGACAATTTTCTAATGTTGGCTACAAAAAGCAAGAACTTTTATCAGACATCACACACACCTTATTCACAGGGAACTTATTTAGCAGTTATGGAAGGAGTCTCCAGTGGCGTTCAACATTAAATGCAACAATATACTGATAAAATTGGTGCCGATTTTTAAGTGGTAAAACATTTCCAAAAATGCTTACAACTACAATATGAGTGAAGAAACTAATTTTTACTGACCTGTACAAATTAACAAAAAACCTGCTTAAGTGTGTTTGGTGGCAGACTAAAAGTAAATAAATATATATTTATATAAATCTAAATAAAATAAAATTTATTTATATATATATATATATATATATATATATATATATATATATATATATATATATATATATATATATATATATATATATATAAACTAAATAAAATAGAAATATATATATAATATACATATATATATATATATATATATATATATATATATATATATATATATATATATATATATAAATATATAAATAACACAATGAAGTGTGGACAGGAAGGATATCCAATGGAGAGATCGTTGAGAAGTTGTAGTGTTTTGGAGGTGATTGGTTCACACTGTCCCCAATACTTCAGATTAGTGATTCTAAAATGCAACACACAAGAAAAACATTTCAAGAAAAACATGCAAATATAATATCTGTAGACACTCAATCTATAGCAGTTTAATGCCATGGATGAGGCTTCCAGTTAATCAGTAAGTACAGACCCTCAAATGTGAAAACTACACCAATCAGGCATAACATTATGACCACTGCCAAGTGAAGTGAATAAGACTGATGATCTCCTCATCGTGGCACCTGTTAGTGGGTGGGATATATTAGAGGCAGCAAGTGAACATTTGGTCCTCAAAGTTGATGTGTTAGAAGCAGGAAAAATGGACAAGTGTAAGGATTTGAGCGAGTTTGACGAAGGGCCAAATTGTGATGGCTAGACCACTGCATCAGAGCATCTCCAAAACTGCAGCTCTTGTGTTCCCGGTCTGCAGTGGTCAGTATCTGACCAGAGTTAAAGTATCCTTTAAGTGTGTAAGTCCTTTAAGTCCTATAAGTTGCACAGGCCCATGGAGGCCCCACATCACAACTTACAGGACTTAAAGGATCTGCTGCTAACATCTTGGTGCCAGATACCACAGCACACTTTCAGGGATCTAGTGGAGTCCATGCCTTGATGTGTCAGAGCTGTTTTGGCAGCAAAATGGAGACCAACACAATACTAGAATGTTGCATTTCCCAAAGAAAATGTGTGTGATTGCTAAAAGCAAAGCGATATGTTGCTTAAACTATTGCAAGACATTCTCAAATAATATATGTAAACCCCTCGGGTCCTACTACTCCGAGCGGGTCTCAAACCCGGGTCTCCAGCATGGGAGGCGGGCGCTCTAACAAGGAGGCTAAGGACTGCAGCCTCTAGCGTCAATTTCTAGTTCGCCTCTTGAGATCAGGGGAGTGAGGTTTACCTGCACAGCACCTA